>NC_133662.1:141084183-141386649 GCF_037893015.1 Macrotis lagotis | reverse complement strand
GTCTGGAAACTACCATCACTGCCACCGATCCAAGTGCCCCCAGGGACCCAAGTGCCCTGTAGGCTGTTCCTAGATGGCTGGAACTGATATGCTCCAGGGGAACCAAGGCTACACTGTGGGTCCTTTCTGATCCTGGTACATCAGACCTTCTTACAGATCTTCCAAGTTGCCTTGTACTGGAAGATTGTTTCACTCAGTCTTTCTGTGGGTTCTGCCAAATTAGAATTTGGTTAGAGTCATTATTTAAAGGTATTTGGAATAGTTTGGGGGAGACTCCACTATCTTGACTCCACCCTTTCACATGAACTTCTATTTGTTATGGAAAAACTATGTAAAATTCAATTCCTGAACTTGTAAAGTTTAACTCACATTTAGAAGTTAAAATGTTTATGAATTAAATTTTACCTAATTTTATTGGACTGAGTTTTCTTGTCAGTACATATTGTCCTAAATTCTTATCCTTTTATCAGTGTGATAGCTATAACTCTCAGCTTCATGTCTCATTCAAATTTGATAAGCATGCCATCAATGCTTTCATTCAGCTTACTGATAAGAGTATTGAATAGAATAGGACCAATAAGAGATAGCATGGGACATTGTACTAGAGACCTCTCTGAATCTAACTAATGATACTACCATCTAACCTATCTCTCCATCACATCCCCAAGGGTATCATATGAAAGAAACTTAATTGAAATATCTTCCTAACCTTGAAAAATTGTTGTGATATTCTCTTGATTTACTATTCTAGTGACTATCCTGAAGAGGAAATAAGTTTGACTTTTGTCCTATTCTTGATAAAATCATGCTGGCACTAACTAAACAATTAATCACTGCTTCATTTTTAAGGAATTATTCATTAAATAATGTTCTATAATTTTTTTATCAGGAATTAGTGTTAAGACTCCTCAGTAAACAGTTTAAAAAAAATAAGCTTCTTTCTCTTTGAAAAATCGATTAACAGGTAAATAGGAAATTTCTTGTTCTCCACAGTTTTTCATGAATATAGAATAGAATAGAAACTGAGCAATCACATCTGTGAATTCTTTCCTCATGTTGTTCATATAGACTATGGTTACTTTATCTCATTATTGACTGTTATGTGTTATTTTACTTTCTCCTATATTACTTTTAATAACTTTTTATCCATTCTTCACACTCAAAAGATTATTATTCTTGTTAGAGAAAAGAAACAAACAATTAATGAGTTGAATAGTTTCTCTTGTTCTCTGGTATCTATAATAAATAATTGTTCCATCTACAGCAGTTGTTCTATCCCATTATCTTCCTCTTGTCACTAAGTTTGCTTAAACAATTAAATAAGAAAAACCTTCACCTTTTAAAAATACATAGCATTTATAGGTAGCTTTATCTCAGTCTGACCTAATGCCACTCTTTCATTATTTTAAATCTTTTTTAATTAATAGCATTTATTTCCCCTTTCCATCTTTTAGCTGCATTGAAGAAGAGAAAAAAGAAAAACAAGCTACTTATAGCAAAATAGTTGGGAAAATAAATTCCCACATTTGCCATGTTCAAAAGTATGTCTTATTCAAAATATTGAGTGCATTTCCTCTCTTTCATCAGATTGCTAGCATGATGCATAATTCATCTGCAATAGTGATTAATCATTACATTGATCAGAGTTCTACAGTCTTTCAAGAGTCTATTGTAAAAAATTGTTCTTGTGGATCTGTTTTGCTCTAAATCTGTGTCTTCCCAGGCTTCTCTGAAATGATATAGCACAACAATATTTTATCACATTCACATATAAATAACTTCTTCAACCATCCTTAATTGATGAGCATTGTTTACAATACTCTACTAAAGAGCTGCTATAAATATTTTAAACAACAAACTTTCTTCTTTTTTTGAGTATGTTAGATTTTTTTTTGCAAGGTAAATGGGGTTAAGTGGCTTGCCCAAGGCTGCACAGCTAGGTAATTATTAAGTGTCTGAGACCGGATTTGAACCCAGGTACTCCTGACTCCATGGCTGGTGCTCTATCCACTGTGCCATTTAGCTGCCCAAGTATGTTAGATTTTTAAAAGACATGGAAAGAATGTGGGAAAAATGGAAGGTACAAATAGTATTATATTCATTAGGAGTTAGTTTTATAGCCATCCGTGATGCTAGCAAATCTATATATAAACCATTAGAAAGAGGAAGACCAAATTAATTAGTAAGCATCAGCTAATCATCTATAATATCTCAGATACTGTGCTAGGTAATGATAATGCAAAGACAACACTGAAACAATCTGACCTCAAGTTGTTTACATTCCATCAGGAGAAAGAACACACACATATCTAAGCATAAACAAAATAAATACAAGGATCATATAATAATAGCTAGCATTTCTATTAGTACCTACTATGAGACAAGTATTCTTCTATGTCCTTTACAAATATTATCTCATTTGATCCATACCAGAATATTGGGAGATACCTGGTGTTTCCCATTTTACAGAAGAGGAAACTAAAATGAAATAACTTGTCCACAATCAGATAGCCAATCAATATCTGAAGTTCGATTTGAACTGTTTTCCTGACTGAAGTCTCTATTCATGGCACCATCTCACTGCCTGTAATAGGAGGGATTTGCTGGGTCAAAAGGATATGAAAAGTTTACTTACTTTCCTTGCATCATTCTAAATTAAAATTGAGGATGACTGAATTTCATAATTCCACCAAATATTTGTCATTATACACTGCTTCAAACATTGACCATTCCTATTATTTTTCATCTTTACTAACTTGCAAGGAAATGAAAATTCCAATTATTTTAATTTTCAATTATTTTTTAAGCACCTTGGAGCTTGTTTCCTTGTGCTCATTTATTTGCAAATACTCTTTTGGAAACTGTATTTATTCTGTGATATACTTGTCTTTTAGGGAATCATTCTTATTGTTATATATCCATCTATGTTTTTGGTATCCAACTTTTTTCAGTAATTTTTGATGCATACACTTTCCCACTCTACCTTTTCGTTTCTAAATTTGGTCTTTATTACATAAAAGCTTTTAAATTTTATCTATATGAAATCATGTTTTTCTTTTAAAATTTATTTTCTCATTGTTTCATTAAATATCATTCTGTTATTTCTCAGCCATATTTGTGAAAAATACTTGATTTCATTTTTTTTTAAAAAAAAGTGTGACTTTTTATATTCACTTTACATCTGTATGCATTGTGAACATAAGAAACTATTTCCTCCTCTGAAAGCTATTATATCAGTCATCAAGAAGCATTTATTAAACACTGGCAAATGGTCAAAAGACAATCCTTGCTATCAGGAGCTCACAATCTAATGAATCTCCCAGAGTGCAATGATCCTATTATTCTTCCTTCCATCTCTGCAGCACAATTCTCCTTCCCTCAAACTCCTAAAAGTTTCCTATAGGAATTCATTTTCCTCTTTGTATTCTCCTTGCAACACTCTCCCCCTTCATATAGCCAGTTATTTGTTTATTCCTAACAGGCTAGAGTTTTATCAAGTTCATTCACTCTATCAGGGAAACCATCCTGCATTTTATAATTAATAATAGTCACTTGTCACTTGCAAATTCTGCAGGTGACTACACCATTCCTATCTCCCTTCTATACCAGCTGAAACTGAGATCCTCAATTCTTTGACCCTCTTGCTAGCTCTCATAGCCAGTGGCTTTGGCAAATTTCTTGTTTACTTGGAGTTCTTCCCTTCAAGAGGCTCCTTTGCTGAGGGTTTCTGGGTAAAGTTTTCTTGTTAATATGTTTTCCTGTTTTATTTTTTTTTCTGGGACTTTCCCTGAGATCTGAAGCACCTTGCTTTGATTTGCAGGTGTGTTTGATCTGCAATTAGCATATTCCTTCTCCCTCTAATGCAGACATTAATTGCCCTCAGTTGTTATCTTTCTTCCTTTTTCTCCTCTCCTCTCACCTCTCAACAGACTTCAGAGACTGTCTACTGAATCTTGACTCTTCTCTATTTAACTGTCTTCTGATGTCCTAGCTATCTATTTCTCTTTGATGAACTCATCATCAGTAAATGATGTACTCCACTGGTAAATGAAAAAGGTGTCTGATGTGAAAAGTCTTTGTAATTATCCAGTGATCCCAGGATCAGTACCATGGAGCTAGTAAACAAAGTAAAACAGTAGCTCATACTTGTGTTTCCATGGACACAGACTGGAAATTCCTCTATAATTTATTGTCTTGGAGAGTTTCTTAGGGTACTGCTAAGAGAGGTTAAGTGATTTGCCCATAATCACATCTGATCTTCCTAATTCCAATCCAACACTAACCATTTATTTACTGGGTCTCACTTGTGTAAATATCATTATATCCATTTTAAAACATATTCATTGGCAAAGGTTGAACAACTGGTAAGTGAGAGAGCTAAGATTCAAACCTAGACCTTCTGACTTTCCAACAACTTTAGACTTTCCAAAAAGTAGTTTTTCTTAATCTGGAACTCATGAACTTTTTTTTTGACATTTTATAACCATTTCAATGTTATTAGTTTCCTTTGCACTCCAGTGTATTTTATGTCATTCTGAAAAAGGTTTCAGAGGTTTACTTAGATTGACAAAAGGCCTAAGTCAGAAACAAAGTTTAATGACTCCTGGTGTCTCTCTGGAGATCATGGTTCACAATTGAACTCTCCAAGACTAGTTTATAGTCTTATATTTTAATCACTGTATTAAAATTGCTGTTTCAGCATTTACTTCCATGATTTTGAGCAAAACTCAGTCTCATTTATCAAATTAAGGGGCTGGACAAGATGGGCTCTAAGGTCCCTTCTAATTCTACATCTATGATCATGGCAAAGCCAAGGATTCAAACCTAGGTTTTTTGACTCCAAACACATTTTTCCCACCCACAATTAAAATGCCTTCTTCTGAAGAGGTTCTCACCTCTTCAGTTTTCACTATTATCAAATATTTATTTTGACTAAATTTTTTAGTGGGAAAGGATACCCAAACTTCTCCAAAGCAATGAATGTGTGTTTCTTTTTTTGTTGTTGTTGGGGGAAAAAAAGAAAAAGTCAAAGCTGTGCAATACAAGATGTTTTTTTTGTCATGCTCTATGGCACCATGATTTTCTCTGTATCCTGAAGCATCTGAGGCCTCTAGATATATTTGATTACCATTCTCTGAAACAGCCATGTTCCTGTACAAATGTCCCAAAGTATCAATAATCTACTTGAGAAATGTGATACTTAAGTAGCACTGAGAAAACTGGTCTTTGGGTGACTTTGGAAGAAAGTGAGAAGGGGCCTCACAGAACAAGGCCAGTCTTGAAATGATATTGCCCACATCAAGCCATCTATCATCATGGCTAAATTTATTTTGTACTTCCTAGCATGAATGAAAAAGAGCCTCTTTTTTGAAAAACACATTAGGACTCTAAATCAGAGATTGGGTTTTACTTCATCATCACAGTGACATAATTGATGGTAAAGCCTAAACCAATATGGTGCTGGCTGAGAGATCTAAAGAAAGAAAATAGATGGGTCATTTTTTCTTCCTTCCTTCAACTCAAAGGAACACTGCTAGTGTGGTTTAGAGCCCTCCCTAATTTTTTTTAAATAAGCTATTAAAAAGGAATGTTGTGTAACCTAATGTGGCAAAAAAGTGCTGTTCTATGTTTTTAGTTTCATTTTTAAAACTAGTTGCTCTGTTTTAAAGTTAATATTTCCCAGTCACACAGGATCAGCTGGGGGGGGGGGATAAAAAAAAAGCTGACAACTAAATCCTACCTTAATTGTTTTAATCTATTAAATGTAAGAGAGGAGAGGGAAATTAATTCTCTGTCTTACAAAAAATGACAAAGTTCCACTAATGACAAAAAGTTGAAGATGGTGGTGGGGGCGCTTAGAAAACCGGTTGTTTTATGTGCACAAATCATCCCTTTCCTCCTCTTCCCCACTGTAGAATATCTATGTCTAGAGAGCACCAGGTAGGAGCCTCATTTGAAGAAGGCATTTTAATTATAGGAAAAGAACGATGTGTTTTGAAGTTTTGACTTCAGAAGACTTAAGTTTGAATCCTTGGTTCTTCCATGGTCATAAATTTAGAGTTGGAAGGGGACCTTAGAGATCATCTAGTCCAGCCCTTTTAATTTTATAAATGAAGTTGAGTTTTACTCAAGATAATAGAAATAAATGCTGGAACAGTGATTTTAAAACAAGTCCCAGTTTTTTTTTTCTATGAATATCACTACCTCTTCTAGTTATGTGACACACTTATCTGTGTCTCTTTAGGTATCAAATGAAGATGATAATATTGCATAACCTCCTCATAGAGGTTATAGTAAGAAAAAAAGCAATAAAACATTATAGAAATGTGAGTCATAATAATTAATGATTAATGTTTAAAACGATTAAGTGATAATGTTTAAAAGAAGAATCATCATGGTCTATGATTAGGTTTATCTTAAACTGGAGTGGATCAGGCAACTACTTCTTAAACCAGCAAGTAAAGATTCCTCTTCTTCCCCTAATAAGTAACCACTCCTGCTATATGCTTTCCCATTCCTGAAATTACTTTCAATAAGACAAAATCTTGGGGGTTTTTTTTGTTTCAAAATCTCTGTATCTATGCTTCTAACCCCAATCCTGCTAGAATAATAGGCTTCCAGATTATTCTAGGTTTAACCTTGTGAGTCAAGTTCTACTGGTATTTTTCAAATGTTATAGGTCATGAGTCCCCACTATTATATGATTTTTCTCTCATTGATTATAAATCAGCATCATCAATGGGTCAGGTTTAATTAGCTTTTAGAAAGAGTTATTTTACTAAAGTGATATAGTAAGAACAATTGGTATACCTCTCCCCTCTCCCCACCCTCCAAAAAAGACCATGACATACTCTCTGATCAATAAATACTTAGTCTAGAACAAAGGTAATATATGCCAAAGGAATAACTCATAGCTCCTAAAAGTTCTTTTTCCTGGAATCCTCTTAATGTCCCCTTAGTTATAGTACTTGTTTCCAACTTATCCTTGGCTCCCAGGGACATTGCTAGGTTCCTAATTTTAAAAAATCCATATTTCCAGTACCTCTTCAGACCTTAAGGGGAAGGGGAAGGTGATTGAGGATCTTTTTTCTCCCCCCCCCACATACCCCCAGCAAGTTAGTCTTTCTGAAGGACTTGGTTTGAATAACTCTTTGCCTAGTGCTTGAATCTCAGTTCCAAACTATCTTATTGGTTTTATACATGAATTAGATATGAATAAGTCCTTCAGTCAATCTGAGCAGAATTTCTTGAGTTTCATTTCACGCTATCCAATGATGTCAAAAGACTTCTAAATTGATTCAGGACTTTTTACTTAGTCAAAAGCCTGTGATTGACTGATTGATATCTAGACCTTGTGTATACATCTGATTGATTATTCTAGCCAGATGAAAGTATTGTACCATAATTTATTTAAAGTAGGGTGGAATGACTTGATGTCCAAATGCCCCATCAGATTACTCTGCTTGAGAAATGTGATACTTAGATAGCATTAAGAAAGCTGATCTTTGTATGACTTTGGAAGAAAATAGGAAGAGCCTCAGAATGTAAACCCAGTCTTGAAATGCCATTGTTCATATCAAGCCTTTCATCAACTTGCCTTGCATATATCTATAAATAAAAATAAAACAATATTATTAAGTATGAAGGAAGAAGCATTCTGACAAATTAATAAAATAACTATTATCAGATAATTTTTTTGGCAACAGGTGATTTCTTCATGTCTCCCCTACCCCCCAAAGATTATAGCTAATTAGTCTTCTTACCAAATATTTTACTTCAACATTATTGAAATGTCTATGACAATTTAAGGTTTCAAAATTCTTTAATGATATCCTTTGTTTCTATATCAAATTTATTTTCCATCAAATCATTCTCTCTCTTCCTTAAAAAGTTGTTATCCTTTAAATAACTAAAGGTAAAAAGAAAATAAAATCGACAAAATAACTAACATATTAAAAAGTGACATATGTAATATTCAATAGTTATTGCCTTTCCATTCCTATAATGAAGCAGGGGAGGTGTTTGTTCTCTTTAGGAAAAAGTTTGGTCATCATAATTTCTCTGCCTTTAATTTGGATGCTTTGGTATTCTTTCCATTTCCATTATTATTATTACTATACATATTTTACTTTTTCTACTTACTTCCCTTTACATCTGTTAATATACTTTTCTAATACATTTCTGCTTACATCACATTCATTGTTTCTTACAGCACAGTAATATTACTTTTTCTAGCTTTTTTTGGTCACATGTCCAATTCATTGATCTCTTCTTTCTCTATTTTATTTATGTTAGCATTTAGAGAAATAAAATTTCCCCTAATAACAGCTTTGTCTGCATCCCATAAATTTTGGTATGATGTTAACTCATTGTCATTGCCTTAAATGAAATTGTTGATTATTTCTATGATTTTTTTTTATTTTTTCCACTATTTTTTAAGAATTAGATTATTTAGTTTCCAATTAATTTTTAGTTTGTCTTTCCATGATTCTTTAATACAAGTAATTTTATTACATCATGATCTACAAAAGGATGCATTTAAAATTTCTCTTATTCTGCATTTGATTGTGATGTTTTCATGCATAATACATGATCAATTTTTATGTAGGTGTCACACACAGAGAAGAAGGTATATTCCTTTCTATCCCTATTCAATTTTCTCCCAAGGTCTATCATATCTAACTATTCTAAATTCTATTCAACTTCATAACTTCCTTCTTGTTTATTTTGTGGTTAGATTTATCTAATTCTGAGAGAGGGAGATTGAGGACCCCACCAAAAATATTATTTTGCTTGGCGATATCTTCCTGAAATTCATTTACCTTTTCCTCTAAGAATTTGGATTCTATACAACTTGGTACATAGAATTTCCTTCATTGCCTATAGTACCTTCTAAGAAAAAGTAGGTTCCTTCTTTATCCTTTTACTTAGATCTATTTTTGCTTTTACTTTCTCTGAGATCAGGATTGCTACCCCTGCTTTTTTTATTTCTATTTTAGCTGAAGCATAATATATCCTGCTCCAGTCCTTTACCTTTGCTCTGTGTGTATCCCTTTGCCTCAGATATGTTTCTTGTAAACAACATGGTGTAGAATTCTGTTTTTTAGTCCACTCTGCTATCCAATTTCATTTTATAGTGGAGTTCATCCCATTCATATTCACAGTTATAATTACTAACTCTGTATTCCCTCTATCTTATCTTCCCCTACTTGTACTTTTCTCTCTCCTTTCCCCTCATCCCTCCTCCCCAGTGAATCACTTCTGACTGCTGTCTCCCTCAGTGTGCCCTCCTTTCTATCAGTCCCCTTCCCTTTTCTTCTTCCTTTCCCCTTTTACTTTTTTCTTCACTTTTACTTTTACTTCCCCCTTCCCTTTTATCAACCCTTCCTTTCCCTTTCTTTCTCCTTTCTTCTGCATTTCACCGTAAGGTAGGATAAATTTCTGAACTCAATTGGAAATGCATGTTTTCCCTTCTTTGAGCCAAATCTGTTGAGAGAAGATTTACTCAATATAGTTTCCCTTGTTTCTCTATACTGTAATAGGCCTTTGTGATACTTCATGCAGTGTCATTTATCCTTCTTTTCACCTTCTTTTCCTAGTATATGCACTTTTGCATGATTTAATTGTTTTATACCTGTGTTATACACACACACCCTCTGTCAGAGTATACTCCTTTCATCTTTCCTTGTCAAGGCTGGACTGATTGTTTTTTTTTAATTTTAAAATTTTTTTCCCTTTTGTGGGTTAAGTGATTTCCCCAAGGTCACACAGCTAGTAAATAAACTCCATCTAATTATCCCAATAGAAATATAATCATCATGAGTTGAAGTATCATTAATTTATAATAAATTTATACCCGCATCCTCAAAGTATAGTCCTTTCAACTGTCCTAAGAGAAATACAATTCTCCAGAGTTACAAATATTATCTTCCTATGTAGGGATGTAGATAGTTTTAGTCATATTGACTAACATTTTCCCCCTTTCTGTTGACCTTTTTTTATATATCTCTTGAGTTTCATATTTGAAGACCAGATTTTCTGTTTACTTCTGGTGTTTTTATAAGGTAAGTTTGAAAATCCTCTATTTTGTTGTAAAACCCATCTTTTTCCCTGAAAGAATATGCTCATTTTTGCAGGATAGTTGATTCTTGGCTATAACACAAGCTCCTTTGCCCTCTGGATTATCATATCCCAGGCCCTCTGATCCTTTAATGTTGAAGCTGATAAATCCCATGTAATACTGACTATGGCTCCCTGGTATTTAAATTGCTTCTTTTTGGCTGCTTGCAGTATTTTTCTCCTTTAGCTGAGAATTCTGAAATATGACTACAATGTTACTTGGAATATTTTACTATGGGATTTCTTTCAGTGGTGATTGTTAGATTCTTCCAAAGTCTATTTTATCTTCTTGTTCTAGTATTTTAGGGCAATTTTCCAAAATAATTTCCTGAAAGATATTGTCCAGACTTTTTTATTCCTGACTGTGACTTTCAGGAAGACCATTAATTAGTAAATTATCTCTCCATCCATTTTCCAAGTCAGTTGTTTTTCCTGAGGTACTTTACATTTTCTTCTATTTTTTCAGTCTTTTGTTTTTGTTTGATGAAACCTTAGTATCTCAAGGGGTCATTAGTTTCCATTTTTGTCTGATCTAGTTTCAAGGGTTTTATTTTCTTCAGCTAACTTTTATATTTCCTTTTCAGTTGATTAATTTTAGTTTTTGATGAGTTGTTTTCCTTTTTCCAATTGGCTCTTCATATTTTTTTGATGAGTTGTTTTCCTTTTTCAGTTAGCCAATTGTACTTTTAAAGATACTTTTTATTAAAGCACCAGCCCTGGAGTCAGGAGTACCTGGGTTCAAATCTGGTCTCAGACACTTAATAATTACCTAGCTGTGTGGCCTTGGGCAAGCCACTTAACTCCGTTTGCCTTGCAAAAACCTAAAAAAAGATACATTTTACTTCAGTCAATTTTTCATAATTCTCTTGTGTATCTCTCTTTTCTTTTCTCAGTTTTTCCTTCTCCCTCTCTTCTTTGGTTTTTAAAATTCTTCTTGAACTCTTTCAAAGAGTTCTTTTTGGATTTGGAATCAATTCACAAACCCCTTTGAGGCTTCACATTTTGCATTTTGTCATTGCTTTCTTCTTCTTCTGATATGGCATTTTTATCATCCTATCAGAATAGTAGCTTTCTATGGTTAGCACACTTTTTTGGTTTTCAGCTTATTTTGATAGTTGAGCTCTTTTCTGGAAGGCAAAGGGTATAGTTCTGGATGTTTTGTGTTGGGGACTGGGAGTCTGGTCTCTGATTTTCTGCTCTGGCATCTCAGTTGCTCATTTGTTCCCAGCACAGTCCTGCCTGAGCATTCCCAGGCTCAAACTTTGCCTTAAGCATGTTGGGGAGCCTCATTGCTGGCCTGCTGTACCACTGGTCTGCTGAACCGAGACTTGAGCTTCACTGTGGTTAAGAGTCTCCCACTGGCTCCCAGCTCCCAGCTCTCCCTCCTGTGCTAGGCTATGCATCACCTTTACTCACATGAAACAGACCTTTTCTGAAATTATTCTGCAAAATCTTGAGTTGAGAATTTTTTCACTCTGTTTTTTTTTTTTGGGGGGGGGGGTTCTGCTGCTTTAGGGACTATTTAGAGGAAAAGATCCAGGAACTTCCTAGTTTTGTGCCACCATCTTGGGTCTACCCAGAGCACAGTGATATTCCATTACATGTTTGTACCTCATCTTGTTTAACAATTCTTTCATTAATGGGCATCTATTTTGTGTCCATATCTTTTCCACAATTGCAAAATATGTTAGATTTACTCATACACTTCCATATCATTTCAATTTAAATATAAGATACTATTATAAAATCTTCTGGATTGATTTTCTATATATCCCTTCATATGTAAAAGATAATTGAAAATAGAATTTTTTCAGGAAAAGCAGCAAAACCTGATAAGAGCAATATTTTTTTAAAGATTGCATTGTGTTGGATATTGCTGGCAAAACAAAACAAAATAAAATGAAAACTCAACAATAAAGGAATCATTTTCCAGGTTTTTTTTTTTTTTTAGTAGCAATGCTAGTGCCCTCTTGTGGTTTTTCAAGAGTTAGCAGTTTGATTTTTGTGACATTTTGATAAAAGTTTCCTTTGCTTGTGAGCTAGATTCCCTTTCCCAAAGTATGTAATACTTTAGCTTGTTTAAAGTACATATAACTTATAATTCCTCCATTAAAAATTACCCAAAATTTACTAACTTTTAAATAGTTGTATGTAATAGAAATTGTCCTCTTTAAAGACAATATTAATTTTAAATTAACTTTAAAATTATGAAATCAGCAATGGATAGCATCTGTATTCTATTTCAAAACTTTTGATTCAATCATGATACTGGTTTTGTGTTGTTAATCAGTATTTTTATCTAATTTTCCTTGGAGATGAGTATTATTTTCATGCCACCTAATCCTAAAATTTTCAATAGACAAACATGTCATTCTAGTAATTCAACAAATGAAATGGCATTAAAGAGAATGTTACCATTTTCTTTATTGATGCACCTTGAGTGAGAGTCATTATGTCTTTCCATTTGATATGAAGCTAAAATTTCCTATATATGTTTTCTATTTCTATTAATAATATGAGTGCCTTGACTATATTACCTTTCTCTGAGCATCCTAGGACTTATTATTAGTACTTTGCATATACTAAAGACAATAAACTAAGGCTTTCATTAAACAAAAATCAGCCTGAAGGTAAATATTATGAAATCATAAATTATTTGCCACTTTTTTCATTCTGTGGGTCTTCCTAAAGAAATAATGCTATTTTTAATGGATTTGGTTACATGGATGAATAGTGACATAGCAGATAGAAGATTGGTTTTGAACCCAGTATTTGTTTTAAGATGTTGCCATTGACAAAGACCCTGGACAAAGTTGCCAAGATTATTAATTACTTGTGAGTTGCCAATCTGTATCACTAGATGGAATTTTTACACTGGGAGTTCCCTACACCAGTGAAATCACCAGTCTGGACCAAAAATAAACAGATGGAAACATAATCTTCAGACTCCTAGAAAAGATAATTGAACAATTGAAGTGTTAAGGTGATGATTCAAAGGAAAAGACATAAAAATCGGCTCAGATGACTATGTATACATATTTAATAAGTGGTAAAAAAAAGATACTATTTATAATTAGATTTCTTTACCTAAGGAGAAATAGATATTATGAAAATACCTCATTAGAGTTTCTTGTATTTACAGATTCAGTTCACATGTCAGATTGTAAATCACTATCACCCTGAAAAATCTAGTATTTCAATCCAAATCCTACATGTTTCTTAATTGAAAAGGTTTTCCTAACAATGGTTGAAACTTTGATTTGAGTAAACTAAAATACTAATTAGATGTGCGACTGGGATATATATGAGTTAGGTAATTTAGTTTATCACTCCCATAATTACATGCACATTGTTGATTTCAATGGTCTCTAGAATACAGCAATATGTCTTTGAAATCATGAACATATTCAAACATATCAGAACTTTTCAAACTTGAGTGTGTTTGAAATTCCATTGTGATTGTATATGCAAAATATGCCCTTTGCTTTGAATGGTCAATAGAAGTCATTTTTCACATTCAAGAGGCACTTCTTTTTAGGTTTTTTGCAAGGCAATGGGGTTAAGTGGCTTGCCCAAGGCCACACAGCTAGGTAATTATTAAGTGTCTGAGACTGGATTTGAACCCAGGTACTCCTGACTCCAGGGCCGGTGCTCTATCCACTACACCACCTAGCTGCCCCTCAAGAAGCATTTTTGAGAGTAACAACATTATACACTTGGTGATCTCATCAGCTTTCATGAAATTAATTGTAATCTCTCTGTTAATGATTCTCAAATGGAATTATTCAGCCCAAACCTCTCTCCTAACTTCCTGTCTTGCATTTCAAATTTCCCTATAAGTATCTTAAATTCAACTTGTTCAAAACTGAAATTATTATATTTTCCCTAAAACTCTTCTCTCTTTCTAACTTCATTTCATGCTTGAACCTTTGCCTTCTGAGTGTCCTGCTTAATAAAAGTTTCTCCTCCTTCCAGTCCATCTCCATTCTATCTGTTTTACAAAGAAATTTCTGTCAAAGTTAATTTCCTAAAATACAAGTCCAACGGTATCTCATCCTACCTTTCTCAATTAACTCCCATGGTTCCCTATTATTTCAGGGTAAATGGTATCCAAAGTCTTTCAAGACTTGTCCCTCTCCATTTTTCCACTCTTCTTATACCTTCCAGCCCTATCCTATGACTACATTTCAGTGACACTGGCCCCTTAGCTGTTGTTGAACAAGACAATCTCTTATCTGACTCTGGACATTTTCACTGATATCCCCTATGGCTGGACCACACTCCCACCTGGTATTTTGGCTCTTACCTTCCTTCAAGTTCCAGCCAAAGTTCACTATCAACAGTCAACTTTCCCAGACTCCTTTTTTTTAATTTTTATTTATTTAAGACATTGGGGTTAAGTGACTTGCCCAAGGTCACACAGCAAGGCAATTATTAAGTGTCTGAGATTAAATTTGAACTCAAGTCCTTCTGACTCCAGGGCCAGTGCCCTATCCACTGCTCCACCTAGTTGCCCCCAAACTCCTTTATTTCTAATAATTATTTCTTCTCTCTCTTGATTATCTCCTATTTATTTTCTATATAACATTTTTTACACAGAATTGATTACATGTTATCTTCCCCATTAGTCTCTGAACTTCTCAGTTCATGAGCAAGTGACTGTTTTTTGCATTTCTTTGGATTTCCAGTTCTTACCATAGTGTCTGAAAATAGAAGGTACTTAATAAATGTTTTTGAATGATTTGTCATTGTTTGTTGTTGTTGTTGTTGTTGTTGTCTGGGGCAGATTTGATTTCAGCACTTCCTGACTCCAGACCCAGCATTCTATCTACTATTCTACCTAACTTCCCATTGACATTAATAAGAAGTTTATGTGCCAGACATCTAAGCTTTAGGGATGCAATGTCAAAAACAAAACAGCTCCTTCCATCAAGGAGCTTCCGTTCTCCTGGAAGGATACAGCATGTATTTTGGTCTGTTTGATAATTTCAATCATGTCCAACTCTTCATGACTGCATTTGGCATTTTCTTGACAAATGTTTCATTCTCTATCTCATAAGATCAGTGGATAGAATGCTGGCCTTAGGGTCAGGAAGACTCATCTTCCTGAATTCAAATCTATCCTCAGACACTTTTTACTTGTGTGATCCCAAGCAAATCTCTAAATCCTGTTTGACTCAGTTTTCTCATCTGTAAAATGAACTAGAAGAAAATGGCAAGCTACTCCAAGATCTTTGCCAAGAAGATACCAAATGGAGTCAAACAGAGTCAGATGTGACTGAAACTGATCCAACAACAATAATGTAATAGTTTACCTATAGATACAGGAAAAATTTATGACCAAACGAGAACAAGAACATTATGGAGATGCAAAATGGATAGTTTTGTTTTATTAAATTAGAAAATTTTTGCACAACTAAAACTTATGCAGCCAAGATTAGAAGGAAATCAACAAGTTGGTAAAAAACATTTTACAAGTACCTTTGATAAAAGCCTCATATAAATGAAATGAGCTAAATTTATAAGAATGTGAGTCATTCTCCAATTAATAAATGTTTAAAGGATATGGACAGGCAGGGTTTTGTTCTCTCTCTTTTTTTTAAGGTTTTTTCCAAGGCAATGGAGTTAAAGTGGCTTCCCCAAGGCCACACAGCTAGGTAATTATTAAGTGTCTGAGGCTGGATTTGAACTCAGGTACTCTTGATTCCAGGGCTGGTACTCTATCTACTGTGCCACCTAGCAGCTCCGACAGGCAGTTTTTAAGTGAAGAAATCAAAGTTAACTATAGTCAAATGAAAAAAGTGCTTTAAATCACTTTTGATTAGGGAAATATAAATTAAAATAACTCTGAGGTATCACCTCACATTTACTAGATTGGCCAATATGAAAAAAGAAAAAGAAAATGATAAATGTTTGAGGGCATGTGGGAAGATGTTGATGGAGTTGTGAACTGATCCACTCTTTCCAGAGAGCAATTTGGAATTCTGCCTAAAGAGCTATAAAATTATCTATTCCCTTTGATTTAACAATACCTCTACTAAGTATGGATTCCATAGAGACTTTCTAAAAAAAGTAAATAGTCCTAGTTGTTCAAAAATATTTATAACAGCTATTTCTGCAGGGATAAAGGATTGGAAATCAAGGGGAGGCCCATTAATTGGGGAATGGTTGAACAAGCTATGGTATATGATTTTGATAGAATACAATTTTACTATAAGAAATGATGAGCAGACTGATTTCAGAAAATTCTGGAAAGACTTACATAAACTAATGAAAAGTGAAGTGAGAAGTATCAGAAAACTGGGCCATAGTAAAGGCAACATTGCATGATAATCCACTATGAATGACTTAGCTATACTCAGCAATTCAGTGATCCACTACAATTATAAAGAGCTCATGATGAAAATACTAATGGGGGAAAAATCAAATGTGTGTTTTTTGTTTTCTTTTGTAATGTGACTAATATGAAAATATGTTTTGCATGATTGTCCATATATAATCTATATCAATTTGCTTGCTATCTGAGAGAGTAAGGAAGGAAGGGAAGGAGAGTATTTGAAATTCAAAATTCTAAAAAAATGTTTAAATATTTTACATGTAATTGGAAAAAATAAAATATTTTAAAAAATCACCACCACAGTATGAAACTAGCAGATTAAAACAATAACTCGTATTTCTAAGACATACAAAAATACCTGAGGATCTGTAGATATTCATTTCCACATCAGAAATGATTAGACAGAGACAGAGAGAGAGACAGAATCAAAGAGTGACAGAGACAGAGAAAGAGAGAGACAGAGATGGAGAGAGACAGAAACACAGAGACAGATAGTGACAAAGGGAAAAAGAGAGAGAAGAAAGAAAAAGAGATAAGGGATGGAGACAGATGACAGATAGATAATCTATTTAGTATTTAATATAAGCCAGGCACTGTACCAGCACAAAGGATAGAAATATAACCTAACAAAATGGTTTCTATTGTGAAGGAATTTGAATTATACTGAAGCAAGACAACATATAAAGGGAAACTGTAAGAGGTGTGCTATTCTTGTGACCAAAAAGACTGGTAAAGAGAAGTCAGAAGAGTAGTTAGAGGCATGAGAGAGGTGAAACATGATGGAGACCATTCCTGAAAGAGATTCTAGTAAGGTAGTTATCAATCCGGAGAGTAAGACCTCAGAGTGAAGTTTTATCTAAGATAGTTGGTGAGAAGAAAAAAATACAGAGAGTGATTCGGGGCATGGATATTATTGAATCTTGAATATAGAGCAGGATTGCCTCATATTTTAACAGCTTTACGCATGTATTGGCCTCCTGGCTGTGAACATTTCCAGGCTTGGCTGGGAGGGTTCTGGCACAGCAGAGAAGAATTCGACTATTAGACCACTCAAAGTTTTTTTTTTTTTTCTGTTTAGCAGAACCCAAGAGAACTTGAACTCCTCCAATGTGTCTTTTGAGTATCTAGATGCTATTTGTCATGGAGCTTCAGAGTAGAATTTTAGGGAACATGATCTGATATGAAAGGAAGGAAACAAGGGAGGATAAATGATACTTCCTTAGAAAGTATTACTTTCTGAGAAATCTGAGGTGAAATATTGTCCATTTTGTCCATCTTTTCATTTGTCCAAAATTCTTGTATCTTCATAGAATGCCTGATTTCAGGTCCATGAATCAGAATAGGGAACTTTATTTTTTAAACCATTAAGAAATTAATATGAAGCTATGTTAGGGGCAATATTTATGGGTGTTGTTCTGAACATAGCTAATCTATGTGTCTGTTTTAAATCCAGGACTTGGCCTTTCATTATCAAGAGTCCTAAACAGTATAAAAACTTATCTTTCATGGATGCAATGAATAAGTTTAAATGGTCCAAAAAAGATGGCATTTCCTTCAATAAACTTGTTCTTGGACTGCCTGTGAATGTGAGATGTTCCAAAACAGACAATGCAGAATGGTCGGTAAGTCTTTCTTTACTTTCATTAGATGAAGCATGAACAAGGTAACTACAAATGAAATGTCTAATGAAGAGTAAAGATATTATTTTAATTCAGTAGAGAGGGGCAGAGTGATAAAGGAAGAAACATTTCCAAGTTCTAACCTCTTCTTTGAACTTCATTTCAAAGTCTTTAATTCCCTCCTGGTTAGTATCAACCTGAATATAATATGTTAATCCATTAAACCATAAACTCCTTGAGGGCAGAGACTGCGTTTTGCTTATTTTTGTATGCCCCAAATTTTAGCCCATATACCTAGCACAAAATAAGCATTTAATAAATTTTAAATGATTGTTTAATTGCCATTAAAAAATAAATTCATTATTATTCTCTATTAAAAAGAATCCTCCCTGTTTTCTCTGTTTCTGACACTTTACTAGTTACCTAGGTGCAAAGCTAGAGTTAGAAATGAATTTTCCTTCTCCCTCCCATCACATCAGGTTGATCCACAAATCTTCATTGATTCAATAACTCACTTTTCTATAATGCTTTGACACTTAACAAAACACTTTTCTGACAACTGCCCCAATTATCTATTTAATTCTCTGCATAATATGGGAGAATCTTTTAGCCCCCAACTTTGAACTTTTTTGGAAAAGATAGAAAATGAAGACTACAGAAATTCTAAAACTATAATTGAACTTTGTGTTCATCTAAACTGTAGTTAACACTTTTTCTTGGTATTCCACTTGACTTGTTATCTCCCTCATCATCTGTAAGTGTGGTTACTCTCTTCTAGCAAGTTGTTAGCAAGTATCTAACAATGATGGAAATAACTGACTATAAAGGTTTAGGCCCTAGATTCAAACTCTTCCTTTATCTCCCTTGGGATAAGTCATTTAATTGCCTGAGTCTTAATTTTTTTCATTGGTAAGATGAAGGAATTTATTAGGCTCTTTTGAGTTCTGAAAAAATATGAACATTAATCTTATTTCATAAAAGACATATTCATTTTTATTTGTTTAATTTCAGATTCAAGGAATGACAGCATTGCCTCCAGAAGTTGAAAGACCATATAAACCAGAGCCATTTGTGTGTGGATCCTCCTCCTCCTCCTCCTCCTCCTCCTCCTCCTCCTCCTCTTCTTCTTCTTCTTCTTCCTCTTCTTCCTGCTCTTTATGTCCAAACTTTGTTCTCCAGATATCTCTTTTCTTTTTTATCTTCAGGAACACAGTGAGCATCAGACATTTTGTATTATAATTTGATTGAACTTGGTGATGTTCTCAATGCCAGGCAAGCACCAAATATGTTTGCACTTTTATTTTCCATAGTCAAAATGAGCAATTAAAATGCAGACAGAGACAACAGACTATTTGGAAGTTGTCTTGCTCTTTCTCTTCTCTCCCATTTTCTCTTAACTCAAATAGAGAACCCCAACCTCTGTTTTTCCAAAGATGTCGAATTCTATATGAGGATATTCAAAGAAATGAACACTCCTTGAAATAAAATCTTTTTTGGGGGGATAAGCAAAAGTTGGGACAACTGGGCATTTTGATTTCTGTTCTTTTAAAAAAATTTTCAACATTTTGCTTACTTTCTGTTTAATAAATTTTGGGTTTTCTCTTCTGTCTTTTAAAAAAATCTTTTTGGTTCTTTTCTCTAAAGATACATGTGTCACTTTTTAAGATTCAGATCTTTACTTTTTTTCCCATTACTCACAACTCTTGAAAAGCTACTACTACATTAAGTTCCCTTCCTTTAAGGGCCCAACTGTATCCTTCACTTTTCTTTCATTTCTCCTTTGAGATTTCAGTTCCCAGCCCTACAACTCTGCTTTTACCTTCCTCACTTGTCTGTTGCTGAGTTTTGGGCCTTGAGTGCTCTGATCAAGGTTCTGGAGCCTTAAGATTACAAAATAAATGACTGGTTGTTGAATCAGAGGAAAAGGGTTTCTCAGCTTGCTGATGATCAATTTATTGAGACTCCCTTAATGGTTCCTTGTCAGATGCAAAGTGATTTGACTTGCATAGGTTGAGAGGCAAGTGAGAGTGGGAAACCTGTATAGCATGCTGCCAAAACAGTGCTAGTATGTCACACTTGCTGAATACTGGCTAAATTTTAGCTCTGGTTGCTCTTGTAGATTTATTTTTATATACATAATTAATAAGCTAATTTTCCTTAATAAAAATCAGTTATCACTTTTAAAAAGATTCCCTCAGTCCTTCTGTGTCTAGCATATGCCCATCGTGGCCCACCTGTTACATGAGTAAGTTTGCTTTCTGTACAGTTCAGATATTTCCACATTTTAAAAATAGTTTTATGTTAGGATAGCATTAATAAACTAAATGGAATTAAATCTACCTGTGGTATCTTGTTCTCTCCTTGAGATGTGCAGGTAATTCAATTATTCCTGTTACTACCTAGTCAATTGAATATGTTGATTTTGTTGTTGCCATTTTAAAGGTGGTTTTCCTCTGTAAAACAATGTCATATGGAATCTTCCATATAGATAATGTTTTGAAATGTTTTGTTCATCCACTTGCAATGAACCATTTGATTAAAATTCTGTAATGTTTGTAAACTATATTATTACTGATATTTGACTGTTTTTATATTATATCTGATTCTACAACTTTCCATGAGAATTTTCTTAATGAGAAATATGCTTTTGCCCACATGATTTCATAGAACATTCAATGTGACGTTGAGAAGCTATGGAAACTCTTCTTAGCTTAATCTTCCTTAGTATCCACCTCCTGGAAGATGTGTGCTAAAGCCAGCTCAAACTGGATCCGCAATTATTCAATTTTTGATGTGAGCATTTATACCTTGGAGATCAGCAAATGCTACAGTTCATGGCTTGACTTATTATTCTCTTGATTGTCTAGACTTAGAAAGTATTGAAAAAAATATTAACAATGAAGAGTAAATATAAAAATGCATTGTGTGCATATGTTTTTCGAAAGCCAATTGTTAGTCATTTGCCAAAACACCTTTATCTCATGGTTACACAATGACATCATGAGTAAAGGCCACTGATTTATTTGTCCTTGTTTTGGAAGACAGATTCTGTTGTCTGGCATATGGCAAGATATGACTAGCAAGAACTTATGACTGCAATAGGAACCAGATGAGGGCAGTCAAACTGAAAGAAATACATCTTTATATTTGGTCATTTTAAATGAAAACCATTTGATACCTTGTACCTCCATTCCCAGGGAATACAAAAGAAGAGTCAAACTGCAGCAAAGTGTCTATGCTCTTCCCTGACCAGCCTCCAAAACTGACCTGCCAAGGGAAGCCTACCTGCCCATACCTTGGTGCTAGGATGAACACCTTCAAAATGGGATGAGGAAGGGATAAAATCAGGGATGAGGCTAGAGATCCTTGACTCAGTGACCTTTTAAGGAAGAAAAATTCCACAATGGTTTCATAAGAAGTGGTTCCCAGGATTTAGCAGTTCATTATGCCAAACTTTTACCAATTCAGTGTATTGAATTACTGGGTCTGTTTCTACTCCATGTGTCAGTACAATTCAAGGGGATCAAGGTGTTTTATAGGGACAGGCAGGGGCCTGCTTAGGTCTTTTTGGACTCATCCTTAAAGCTAATGATAAGGAGTTGCCATTTTTTTTCCAGGAAACTGGAAGTTTTTAACCAATGAGATTTCAGAAATAGAAGATTCGAGAGATGAGGATTAGTAGTGGTAGCATTAGTCAGAAGGTTTCTCATCTGTTGACAACCTGTCATCAAAAAGGCTAGTCATACCTTCCTCCTTCCAACTAGTCATTTTTCCTCTCTAAAACAGACATGTCCCTTGAAAAGATTATTTTTATGGAACCCAGGTATTTTTACTATTAGTTGAATGAGGTCATATAATCAGTGCCCTCATAAATTGTAGAACCAAAAAGAATCCACATTAGTCTATGCATTTCCTGACAATTAAAGAGTTCTTTCATTGAGTTGTGATAAATTATTTTTGCTTGATATAAAACACTCCATTTACTTATTAGTAAGATGATGTCTCCAAAGCTTGAAACATGGAATAATAAGAAGGGATATTTTGGAAAATTGCATCATGTAGGAGAAGGAACGTTAACTTGGAACTGGAAGAATCTGGGTTTGAATCCTATTTGTGACTCCTACTGTGTGGTCCTGAGAAAGTTACAAATTTCTTATGCTATTTCCTGATCTTGGTCATAATAGGGTAAGTAACCTTAAAATGCTTTAGAAGACTGAACTATTGTGGCTATAGGATTGTTTTGTTTTTTTTTGTCAATTGTTGAGGTTGTGTAGGTGTACTTATAATATAGCCAGCAACTCTTAGCTTCACTCCAAGCAACCCCACTCACTTGGTGGAGTTATTTCATACCACTTATTTCAAAGGTATAAGAATGTTGACTTCTCTATATGCCTCCATAAGAAAGCTGAAATTAGAACATATCTCAGAACCACAATCACAGAAAAGAGGCAAGCTAATTTGTTAATTTTTTGTCATTCAGGCATTTCAGTTATCATGTAGGTCTTTTTGAAAAAGATACTGGAGTGGTTTGTCTTTTCCTTCTCTAGCTTATTTTATAGTTAAGGAAATTGAGGCAAACAGGGTAAAGTGACTTACCCTGTAAGTGTCTCAGGTTAGATTTGAACTCAGGTCATTCTGATTCGAAGTCTGACACTTAATCTACTATACCACCTAGCTGGGGTCATAAAGAGTTGAACATGACTAATGAAAACAAGTTAGTTTAGCCAAGAACTAATTCACAGCAGTGGTGCTTTCCTCTCCTAATTTGACCCACAAATTTAATTCAATCAAACAAACATCTGAGCTACTACTCTGTGCCAAGTTGCTATGTGGAAAGGCAACATGAAGGAACTCCCAGACTGATTATTTTGTGAAGGCAAACCAGGAAATTTTTTTGTCTCAAATTATTGCCTCAAATATAGACATTGCTTCAGATCAACTGAGATCTGGGAAAGACCTTAGTTAAAAAGACCATGGTCTCCAAATGCATCCAGGGACATCACCTGTGGTCTTTGCATATGTCTTGCCACTGGGTTCCAAAGATTATGGAGACATGAGTGAGGCTGACGACTTTACACAACTCTGTCTCACTTAACTCTAATACACTTGCATGTCAAGACATCACCTTCCTAATAACATTAGAGCTCTTCAAGAGCAAAGGACAAATGACAATAACAACAACAATATTTATATGTGTGGTCTCAAAATCAGGAAAAAATGGTTACAGGTATATTTGGAGAAAAATACTCTGAGTTCTCTTTTAGACAAGATGAATTTGAAATGTTAATGAAACACCAAGGTGATCAGTAGATCATTAATTATAGAGGAATAGGCATCAAAGAAAATTATAACTACATATAAATTTTGGAGTCATTTATATAAAGATTGTAACTGAATTGCTGGAAACTGATAAAAATCACTAAAGATGGGAGTATAAAGAGAGAGAGATACCTTTAGAGGATTGCCTACATTCAGTGGGTAGGAGAAGGCTTATAGTCTGGCAAAAAAGGACTAAGAAGAATTAGGAGAATTAAGAGATGACAACTGGTGAATTATCTGGAACAAAACTATGGATTTCAAGGCTAGATAAATGTAAAAAGTTATTTTCAGGAACCTGTCTGAGAGGAGACAGCATTGTGTCCATATCTCTGTTCTTTGGGTAAATGGTGTCCTTAAACTATACCAGGTATTCCCCCAAGGAATAGGAAGGAATGAAGAATAAGGCCATCACAATCAGCCTGTTTGACTACTGGAGAGGCTGCTTTATTTCTTACCAAAATTGTTCTGATAAGTGCATTTGTAAGTCTATGACATAACAAACCATTAGTAACATGAAAACTACTCCTACTTTTCCACTATTCCAGGATCTGCCTCCTAACATAGGGATGTAGTAAAGGTTGATGCAATCATTGCCATAGATAAATTCCTAGCATGAAAGAAATAATTCTACTGTTTCCATTTCATAAAGGAATTGGAATTTGCAATCATATAAAGGGGAAATAGGGTGAGATCTTCAAGACAATAACATAGAAATGTTTTAGAAGAGGGAACTCAAAATAAGTAGCTTAGGAACTTCAATTCCATGAGGAATATAGAGAATAAAGAGAAAATAAAGACGTATAACAAGCATTAATCAAAGAATGAAAGATTAAAATACACAAGGAAAAAAACTGTAGAAAAAAGCTGTACGGTGAATTCAGCTCATCATTGCCTATCCTGTTGCTTTCCTGGACTTCATGATTTCCAGAAATTCTTTATCCTGCAAGATGAACTCAACTCTGAAATCCTCACTTGCTCAGATCTTTTCCCACCCTAAGTGCTAGACTTCATTATGGTTTCTTCCCACCCATGCACTACTTTCCAGCTTCATTTTGTTGTTGTTGTTGTCGTTGTTGTTGTCTTCCCCTATTAGATTGTGAGCTTCTTGAGGACAGGGACTGTCATGTCCTTCTTCATGTTCTCAGGACTTAATACAGAACCTGGTTCATAGGAGATACTTAATAAATGTATATTGACCTTGAGTTTTTATTGATTTTTTAATAAAACTGCTAGGGGAAAACCAGAAAAGTAATATGGCAGAAATTAGGCACAGATGAACTCTTTACATCATATTCCACAGTCACCCTAAATGGAAATATGACCTTATATTATTAAGTCATATATTGACTTAATATTAAAGATTGTACCAGCAAAAATTAGAGAAGTAGGAGATGTATAATATATATTGTGAAAGAATCTCCAGAAATGTAGAGGGGACCTCACTGGGTTATAGTCTGTTGAAAATGAATGTGTGAACCTTCCCTGGATTCATCCTAATCAAGGACAAATGTTAAACCCAGAATTTATCCTAATCATAGGCAAATGTTACCAGAGTTTTCACCTTGAGAAAGAGCAAATCAGAATTAGGTTAATATCCATGTTTATTGATATTTCTCTGAATCAAGGATTATATAGGCATGTGTGGCAGTGGGGGGGGGACTAGAGAGCCAAACAGCCCACAATGGGGTCCTATTGTGGAGTTTATATTGTTTTAACTATCAGAAAGTGTAATCTTGAAATGCCTCTTCTGACTTGTCCAATCAAAGAAGGGTACTGCCCCCAAACCAGGCTGTAACAGGAGTAGTTCAGGATGAAAGGGTGCAACTTATAAGGGGGACAGAGCAAGAACTCAGAAATTTAGACTTTCCAGTAAAAGGAGAGCCTTATCAATTATCTTAAAAGACCTTCAAAGCAATGGAACTAGTTGTAGGGACCCTTGAAGGGATTAAGAAGACAAGCTTTTGTTCTATTTACAATTGAGAGAATTTTCTCAATGTATTCTTCCTGATTGCTAATTGATCTGATTACCAGGAAGCTTCTTTAGTATCTATATGAAAGGTAACCTCACCCACCAATTAATTCTAATTTAAAAGATCCAGAAAAAATAATTCAAATATTTATATATATACATATATATAATGCATATATGTATATGTGTAAATACATATACTTATAAATAATGCAAAATTCACTGTTCACACTAAATATAAGCATGTATGCACATATGCACAGGCACACATACATGCATGCATATATTTAGTGTACATATGTATGCACATATACACAATATCAAAAGCAGTCTCCCAAAATAAGAAATTGTTATAAAAAAACACCCTAGAAGTTTTACATCATATCCTGAAAATCAATAAAGATGACAAAAATGGAAATAATAATTGTAGGAAGTATTGTGGGAAGAGGCACACAAGTGATCTGTGCATTATCAGTGATCTGTGCATTAAAACAACCATTTTGGAAAGTAATTTAAAATTACAAAAACAAATTATTAATGTCACTTTGAGATTCCATCACCTGGCTTATACTGCAGGCATTCAATTAGCATATATAAAGTGTCCCAGGTACCATGCTAAATGCTGAGCATACAAGCAAAAACAAAATAGTTCCAGCCTTCAAGAAATTCATAGTCTAATGAGATCATTAATTTAAAAAAATTACTGTTATGATGAATAAAGAAAGGTAGGTGGGGCAGCTAGATGGCATAGTGGATAGAGCCCTGGCCCTGGAGTCAGGAGGACCTGAGTTCAAATCTGACCTCAGACACTTAATAATTACCTAGCTGTATGGCCTTGGGCAAGCCACTTAACCCCATTGCCTTGCAAAAAAATCTTAAAAAAGAATGAAGTGAGTAGAGCCAAGAAAATAATATACATGACGATTATAACAATATAATTGGAATCACAAAACAATAAAAATTGAATTTTGGAAAATTACAAAGAACAAGAATGGCTCCAAAGAAGAGATATAAGAAGATACCTACATTCTACCACTTTGCTGAGGTGGGAGGTACATGGGCATGATTTGTGACACATTCTTTCAAACTTTTTTAATAAATTCTGTTTTACTATTTCTTCTTTTTCACGTTTAAAAAATATTATTGGTTATCTGTGATGATTTTCTGGAAGATGAGGGATGGCAAACAATTTCTGTGATGTCCAAAAACAAAAATAAGAGTAAAAATGTATTTTTAAAAAAGAAAGACCTATTATTCATGTGATAATGGTGATGGTGGGGCCTCTCTAATGCCAAAGATGTAGCTGACTCCAAATACCTGAAGCTGATAAAATATCACCATCCATGTTTAAGTAGAAATGGGAAGAGAGATAGACTAGTATGAGAATTAAGAATCAACTTCAATCTTTTGTGGTAAATGAAGTAAGGATGATTTTAGTCAATCAGTTAGTCAATAAACATTTATTATATGCCTCAGATATTGGGCACTGTGCCTATACTAAGAAAGGCAAAAGATAATCCCTGTTTTCAAGGACTTCACAGTCTAATCAAGGAGTTAAGTAAGCAACTATGTACAAACAAAATATATATATACAGGAAAAACTGGTGATAATTGAGAGAGAGGGTATTAAATTAATGGGGATTGGGAAAGGGTTCATATGGGAGCTGGGATTTTAGTTGGAACTTGAAGGGAACCAGGAAAAGAATGAGGTAAAGAGAAAGAGAAAGAGTATTCCAGGGAGGAAGAAAGCTTGTGAAAACACCTGTCAGGAGATGGAGTTTCTTGTGTAAGTAACAACAAAGAGGTTAGTGTATAAAAAGTCAGGAAAGGTAAAAACAAAGGCATGTTGTAAAGGGCTTTGAGTGACAAACAGAATTTTTTATTTGATCCCGAATTTTATTGAATGGGCCAACTGGTCAGATCTTGGGGCAGCTAGGTGGTGCAGTGTGTGGAGCACAGGCCTTGGAGTCAAGAGTTCAAATTCATTGTCAGATACTTAAAACTTAATTAACTGTATGACCTTGGGTCACTTAACCCCATTGCCTTGCAAAAATCCAAAAAACTAAAACAAAAAAAATTCAGATTTTCACTTTACAAAAATTAATTTGATGGCTCAAAGAGTAGAATTATGGTACATCAAAATTAGGAGTGGATGATCTTGAACCTGTGGTTTCTCTGAAAGAGAAGAGAATTATCAGTAGTTTATCAGCCATTTGAGAATAGCCTGATGATAAGTAGGATGAGACCATAACTGTGTGGGGATTCTGATGGAGAAAATGATACTCTATATGTGAATTGCCAAAGTAAAAAATATGGATATAATTCAACACTTGCTTTATGTATGCTGTCATTATATTTAGCAATGCAGCTGTTAGCCCCTTTCCCCTCTCCCAAGTAAGATATAAATTTCTTTAAGGAAAGGATGGTTGGTTTGTTTTGAATTAGTTTTCTTTGTATTTTCCTAGTAAGAAAAGAATGAATGAATGTGGTCCTGGACTTGCCCCAGGGCTTGTCTTAAAGAAGTTATGGAATTCTTAAGATAGAGGATCTTTAAAGGTCAAGATCTGATTAAATAATCTAGCTGGTGTAGAGGGGAGGGAAGGGGAAATTTAGACTTCTGACTCAATGACATTCTTGGCAAATTTGACCAAGACAATATTCAAGCAAAATACTTTGACCCAGGTGTTGTGGGGCAGGATACTATTGGATCAGAGGAGGTATAAATTATCTCTTACCCCACACTTACTGAGATACATCAATACATAAATACTGGTGGTGTAAACCTGAAGTAGTTGGAATTAATTTTGTGCCCTGAGTACCTCCCTGGGCAACACAGGCAGGAGAACCATATTCCATTGGATCAAGATATGTCCTCAATGAATATCTTTGTTGCATAGCCTTCTATATTATGCAAGCCTCCATAACTGTGAAATCTTCAATGAATGTTTCATTTTATTCCTAAATCAAATCTGAGGTGCCAAACTAACCTGGTCAATATCCTATCATAAGACAGCTCCTAATTATTAAAATTACCTATCCAAAGTTACACTGGCATGAAGTCATTTCAGCAAGACTTGAATTCAAATTGTCTTTTTCCTAGTACACGGCTTTCTTAACTACCACTTGCAGCTATCCATAAATTGCATTAATTGCTGTAAAAGTTCTTTGGGAACAACTGAAGGATAAAGTTGTGGAATTGCTCAAGAAAAGTTTTATCCTTTGATTTCCATAAATTAGAGAAATACCAATACAGTCTGTAGTTCAGCAGACATGATGGATGTTACCACTATAACAGGGGACTTAAGGGGCAAAGGGAGTCTATGTTAACGAGAAGGTGAGAGAAGGTCTGCTACAAGGTTTTAATTTGAAAAGCTACTTCAAAATGTGAATAAATTCAAAGGGGAAAAACTTAGGACCTTCCCTGTCTAGGAAAAAATGGAAGCTTGAATTGATCTATTTGGTCCTTGAGGTCAGGTGATGAGAAAACTCAAAGGCATTAGAGGTTTAATAAATCTTTTTTTTAAATTGACATATTATAGAGAAAAGCATTGTCATTTGATGTAGAGAGTTTCCCACCCCTCCATCTCCACATGCCTGACTTATACCTGATTACTTCAAAAACCAAGTTGGTGAGGAGAGATTCTTGAGATAGAAATGCTTTTCTATCTTGTGAAAAGCTTTAAGAGATTTTAAACATCCAAAGAATATTGGGTTCCAAGGCTTCTCAAGATTAGATATCTTTTTTTTTTCCCTTCAAAGGAAAATTTAGAGAACTGGCAAATCTGGACAACATACTGAAAAACAGACATCTCCATGCCATTAAAGGTCCTTTTAGTCAAAGTTTTTCAAATGGCAATGTCTGGCTGTGAGAGTTGTACTATAAGGAAAGCTCAGCATCACAGAATTGATGCTTTCAAACTGTGGTGCTGGAAAGGGCTTTTGAGAGCAAGGAGATCAAATCAGTTAATACTTATAGAAATTAACTCAGACTATTCTCTGAAAAGTCAAGTACTGAAGCTGAAACTTAAATACTTAGGTCATATAATGAGAAGACTCATTGGAAAATGGAGGACTCAATGGAAAAGACCCCGATGTTCAATGAGATTGAAGACAAAAGGAAAAGGGGACAGAAAGGATTAGATGGTTAGAGAATCATGGAAACAACAAACATGAACTTGGACAGACTTGGAAGTTAGTACAGGATAGAAGATCCTGGTGTATTATGGTCCATGGATCTCAAAGAGTCAAATACAACTGAATGCCTGAATAGAACAAGAAGATTCAGGTAGCAGAGTTAGAAGCAGAAAAATCCATCTCTCATAGTTTTAATTTATGCTTGATGCTATCTAACACCCTCTGGTTAAGGAACTAAGGATGTTTGCTTCTTCATGGAGTTCTCTATCCCTTTGAAGGTCAACTAGACTTTTGCCTATCCTTTCTGAGACCTTTTGAATTCTAAATAAAGCTATGATCCTATGAGATATAAGAAAAGGAAATGAATGTGTATTTCCTTAGAGTAAAAAATTCTCTTTGGGGGGTGGAAATGCTTTTGATGATCAAAGATATTTTGGAGGGGTGGCATTTTGGGGCCAATAGGACAAATCTTTCAAGAATTGGG
Source organism: Macrotis lagotis (assembly GCF_037893015.1). Lineage (NCBI taxonomy): Eukaryota > Metazoa > Chordata > Mammalia > Peramelemorphia > Peramelidae > Macrotis > Macrotis lagotis. The sequence goes on along the minus strand of NC_133662.1, from coordinate 141,356,668 downwards.
GAACATTATGCTTTTTAAAGTATCTTTCCAGCTTCATGAAGAAATAAATTTGTTGTTTCTTAACGTTTCTTTTCATTGAGATGCACTTATAGGGAAGGAATTTAGAAGAGATTATTTTAGGAGAAGAATTAGGGAGAAATGAATGAGCCAGTGATTCAAATGGTGCTGACAAGCTTCATCATTCTTCCCTATGGGAAGCAGCTGTGTTGTAGCCAAAAGCAGGCAGTGGCCATTACTGATGAATCATTTCCTCTCATAGTTTATTTGTCTTTTACCCATTATTTTTTAAGTACTATTATCTATTACATCAGTATGCCCTTAATAAATATATAAATCTTTCCTCCAACAGCTTTCTTATCTTTCATAAAGTTACCTTAGTCTTAGCTATGATAAAGAAGTTATTTTTCTTGTGGGATATCAACAGTTTTATCTATTTTAAAAATTTGCTTTTATTTCATTTTATCTAGAATATCTACTTTAGTTGAGGTGTTCATATTTGTTGAATTTTTAGGATTTTTATTTTTATCTTTTTTCTTTCCTTTGAGCACATAAGAATTTAGAGAGAAATTTCCCTCTAAAGACTACTTTAATTGTGCAGCATGAGTTTTGGTATGTTTCCTCTTCATTATTATTTTCCGTCACATAATTATTCATTGTCCCTATCCTTTGGTTGTTTAATTTTTAATCTACTTACTCTATTATTTAGTATATATTTATCAATCTTTTTATTAAATTCCCTTATTGATTAAATTTTTGTTGTACTTTAGACAGGATGTATGTGTTATTACTTCTGTTATGTATTTGTTCATGGTTTTATTTAATGTCCTAAGAGAGAGATTATACAGTGGATAGATATCAGGCCTCAGAATCAAGAAGACTAGGGTCAAGTCCTGTAAATGACATATTCTATGTGGTCCTGGAAAAGCCATTTAATCTCTTAGCAACCTAGACAACTTTCTAAGTTGCTTATCTGCATTTGTAAGGAGGAGTTCCTACCCAAGGAAACTACAGTATAGTTCTTAACTTTTTCATTTTGCCCAACATGCAGTCAGTTTTTGTAAGCATGCCAAACAAAGCCAAAAATATGTTTACTTCTAATTAATCTCTAGGAATCTGCTATATAGCTCTCATTTTTTCCTAATATTCTATTCATATTCTCAACTTTATTTTTGTTTATTTTTCTTTTTGATTTGTCTAGATCTGAAAGAAAACATTTAAATTCACAATCACCCTGATAATTGTCTGAATCATTTTATATTTTGTTTTACTGTTCTTTTAAGTTCTTTGATTTATTCAGTGCATGTATTATTTAAACATAGATTTTACAAAAAATGATATATAGGTATATATAAATATATGTGTGTGTGTATGTATTGTAACTCCATTAAATATAGTGTCTTCAAAATAGTGTAATTTACTTATTTCTCATATTTCTATTTTTGCCATTATATTTTTGCAACTCTGGATAGGATTAAATTCTTAATTAAATTAAAAGATTAAATTCAATTCCAAGCCTATATTTAACTTGCTTGTCTTAAACAATAGATGTTGGATTTTTTTCTGATTCATTCTGTCACCTTTCTCCATTCTATAGGTTAGTTCATTCTATTCACACTTAATTCTATTGTTAGAATTTTCCTCCTTCTATAATATTATTACATTTGTTCCTTCTTCATACTCTTTTAAAAAAAGAAAAGAGAAAGGGAAAAAAGGAATGAAATACAACTTAATCAACTGTCGTTAGAATGTCTAATCCTAGGCTGTTATTCTTTAATCCAATTCTATATCCCTGGATATTGTTCCTTCTCTTTACCTTCTTTTTTTATAGTCAGTTTGCTCATTTATTTCTGTTTTATCCCTATCTTTTTCCTTTCTCTAACCTTTTTTTAATGTGCTAAATTCTCAGTATTCTTTGTTGTATTTCATTTCTAAACTCTTTTCCCCTGATCTGTTTAGTAAATAGTGAGATTATGTGATCCCTGTTCCTTCATACTCCATCTCTGTGCCTATATATTTTCCTATTATGTACTAATTATGAGAAATTATAAATTCCTTCCTGTTTCTTTTTCTCTCATTCTATCCTTAGTGAATTTCTTTTCTACTCTTGTTGTTTTTCCTCTGTTTTCACACTGACTCAGATCACAGAATTCTGAAAGCACAATAATTGCCTCTTTTCTCATTTTCAGGATGTAAACATTTAATCATTTAGCCCTTTGCTTTTCTAGATTTCTCTTGCCTTTTACGTTTTCAATACAAATTTCTAAGTCTCTAAGAATGCCTGATGATAATCATTTCTATTAAAGTTCCATTTATTTCTACCTTGAAATTATCATCACATCAATTCTTCAGTCCCAAGTCACACAGAATTCTATGTCCTAGACCTGGAATAGGGAAATGGGCAAATAAAGTTTACTATAAATTCTGGGCTCCATCCCAGTGGTCACACTGGATCAAAGTCAATATCTGATCTTTTCTTTCCCTCCACCTTAGTCTCAATTGTCTAGAAGCTAAGAGAGGGCAAATTGGTTCATTATAGTCTTCTGTGGAATTGACATGAACTCAGGAAAATGGTTTTATGGGTCTTCCTTCCTCTTCCCTTCAGTCCTGAATGTGGTAGAAGGACTTTCAGGATAACAGTGTGTTCTATACCCTTCCCTTGATCAAAATTTCTAAACAGGGTTTTTATCTTGCAAAAAAGTGGTTAGTTTCCTTTTTTGCTTCACAACCATTCCTACCACAAGGGTAAAAGGAGTTGAAGTTAGGCTGAGGCTAGTTTATTCAGGGACAAGGTTCATCTAGGACAAAAGTATTCTATGGACCATTTATTTTCCTTTTAGTCATGAATGGGTATAAATAGAGTAACAAAAGAAGATTTATCTCTAAATCCTTTCTTTTTTTTCCTACAGAAAGTTTATGTACATTATTCCAAATTGATGAAAACCAGGTAAATGATCAAATCTGAACCCACAACTAATAAAGAAGGTCACTTTTTTCTCTTGACCCTTCCTTCCTTCCTTCCTTCCTTCCTTCCTTCCTTCCTTCCTTCCTTCCTTCCTTCCTTCCTTCCTTCCTTTGAATTCTTGTTTGTTGCTTTCATTTGAATTTGTATATAGGAATTAGCTTAGAAGTTTCATTTGGTTAAGTTCTTTCATTTCATGACCTTTTCAAGAGACATGTCTATTCTTTTTTTTTTTTGCAAGGCAAATGGGGTTAAGTGGCTTGCCCAAGGTCACACAGCTAGGTAATTATTAAATGTCTGAGGCGGGATTTGAATTCAGATACTCCTGACTCCAGGGCCAGTGCTCTATCCACTGCGCCACCTAGCGGCCCAAAGACATGTCTATTCTTGAGGTATTCTTTTTAAGTATAAGCTAAGCATATCTGGATCTTTTCACCTCACCATCTTTACTCAGAATTTCATTCTCAATCTTCTCATCTAAATAGAAAATAGATCATATCTTGCTAATACTATGGGGTTGTAGGAGTTTTTGAGGGTAATGAAGAATAAAATGGATTATCTTGGCTATAGTGGAACGGTCAGTTCTCTTATTGGAACTGACCAGAAACTGAGTGACTGGTGGTATTAATGGGGGAAGGGAAGGGAATGAGCATTTATATGTTGCTTATTATGTCAGAAACTGTGCTATATATTTTTAAAATATTAATTCATTTGATTTTTGAGAGATATGCTCTAATGTATTGTTGAACTGCTAAAGTCACTTTCAGCTCCTTGATTCTATCATTCTAGTGATGATTTTTCTTCTTATATCCGATATGAATTTTAGTTGACTTTTTAACCTCCCGTGACTATGTTTCATTTGTCACTCAAAATAAAATTAGAGGGGCAGCTAGGTGGTTCAGTGGATAGAGCACTGGCCCTGGAGTCAAGAGTACCTGAGTTCAAATCCGGCCTCAGACAATAATTACCTAGCTGTGTGGCCTTGGGCAAGCCACTTAACTTCATTTGCCTTGCAAAAAAGCCTAAAAAAATAAAATAAAATTAGAATATGCTTTAAAAGAATAATATAATTAGAAATTCCATTTTGATACAATTCTCTTAAAAGTTAACACATTTTATCTTAAAAGTCAATTATAAATGAAATAGTATGGAATTATGGGTTCAGGTAATAGACATACCTTCAGTATAGGCATATCTGAATTCAAGTTTGCCTCTTAGAAATACTGGTAGGGCAAATCACTTTAAAGTTCAGTTTCCATAGTTAACTAAGAAAAATGAGTTACAGAGAATTGCTTATCTTCGTTGGTAGAGGGAATTTCCATTCTAGGAGTTCTCCACACCAGTGAAATCATAGGTTTACCTCCCAGATCCAAATTACAGATGGTTTTTATCATGCCTACAACCCAAGTTATAAAGTTCATAAGAACCTTACAAAGACTCTTTGTATATCTTTGGATACACACCAACCATACACATAAATACCACAAATGCGTGCATATACACGTAGTTTTCCAATTAGAATACCTTTTGCCTTTGTCTCAGTTTGGGAAAATTCATCCCAGGGCAGACAATTTTATCAAACATATATAAATTATAAATTACATTTTAGTGCATTTCCTGTTTTCACCCGTGGGCTTGGCAGAATATCAGGACATTGGCTTTTATAATATGAGTTGTTGCAAAATTGAAGAAACATAATTTTACTTAGAATTTTAGGACAAAGCTTGGTCTATAGGAAACTATGGATTTTGGATAATGCTGAGATTCCCCATTTCTCAGATCTCTGAATTCTGTGTTTAAACTATCTCTATTTCCTTTCATTCTCTTAACTTTCTTGCAAATCTGTCATCATTCAACTAAAGCTGCTCTCTTCAAAAATATCAATAATTACATGCTAAATCTATGACATTTTGTCAATCCTCATCTGCAGGATGAGGATTTACTTCCATTCATCCTCAAATATTCTCAAGTATATATTCTTCACCTTGATTCTCTATTCTCTTTTGGGTTTCCTGACCCTCTTTTCTGGTTCTCCTCCTTCCTATCGGATGATTTCTTAGTCTTCTCTGCTCTATTTTCACATCCAGATCATGCTTGCTAATTATAGAGGTCCCACAAAACTCTGTCCCAGATCTTTTTTTTCTTCTTCTATACTATTTCACTTGGTGATCTTATCAACTCCCATGAATTCTATTATCACTTCTATGGGGATGATTCTTATATTTACTTAGTCCTAATCTCACTGCTGACATCTAGTATTTCTTCTTTAGCAGCCTATTAGATAGCTTCAACTAGATGTATCTTGGACATCTTAAGCCCAATGTGTCTTAAATTGAACATTATCTTTTCTTGAAAAATCTTCCTTTTTTCCCAATTTCTCTATTATTATTGAAGAACCATCATACTCCAAGTCACTCAGATTCAGTCTAGATATCATTCTCAATTCCTCCTTCTTTCTCCCTCCCCATATCCACTTTTGTCAAGATTTGTGAATTTTACCTTTATAATATCACACAAATTATCCCTTCTCTCACCTGGCATTGCCACTACCCTGGCTCAGGTTCTCATCACTTCATGCCTGGACTATATTACAGGAGCATGCTAGGTGGTCTGCCTACCACGAATCTCTCTGTTCTGTAGTCTATCCTCCACTTAGATACCAAAATAATCTTTCTAAAGCACTGGTCTGACTGTATAATACCCCCAAACCAATAAATTACAGTAGCTAGCTCTCTTTTACCTCTAGGCTAAAACATAAAAAAAAAAATTCTCTGCTGCACATTCAAAGTCCTATACAATCTGGTCTCCAATTTTTTCTTATACTTCTCCTACCTCCAAATACTTTATAAACCAGTGTCATTGGTCTCCTGCTACTCCTCACACAAGTCACTCCATCTCATAACTTGGTATTTTCACTGGTTGTCCTTCATCCTGGAATACTTGCCTTGCTTATTTTAACCTCTCAACTTTCTTCAAGTCTCAGCTAAAATCTTATCTCCCACAGAAGTCTTTTTTTTAATCCCTCTTGCTTTCAACACTTTTCCTCTGTTGATTATTTCTACTTTCTCCTGCCCCTAATGAATTATGACAAAGGAATGACCGTATGAGTGGCTCCAGCTCCATGTTGATTCACTGAACCACCCATTTGCTTTGTCTTTAGCTAGATGAGCACGTTAATATCATTCTTGGGGGTAAATATAGACCTTTCTCCAAATTTCCCCAAGCATGAGACACTAGAGGAAAACAACGTCAGCTTTGTTTTACCAAATGTTATAGATGTCCAGTAGGTTAGAAGAAAAGCATTCTTGCCTAAAGGCAGATAGGTAGCACAGTTGATATAGCATTAGGTCTAGAATTAGGAAGACCTGAGTTCAAATCTAGCCTCAGATACTTTCTAGCTGTGTGACCCTGGGTAAGTCCATTAACTGTTGTTTTCCTCAGTTTCCTCAACTTCAAAATGGGGATGGTAATAACACCTACCTCATAGAATTGTTGTAAGGGTATTTGTGTAAAGAGCTTAGCATAGAGTCTGGCCCATAATACATGCTTCAAATTTTACACCATCAAGTTAAATATCCAACTCTTTTTAGTTGATACTAGCTATCAGGATTCCAGTGTCCCATGTGGATGGTCTATTATGACAATTTATTAAATGCATTTTAATTATAGATAGGCTCCTACCTTTATTTGATAATGTGTTGCTACAGTGGCTTAGCTTTGTGGATCATAATTTAGACTCTGTGGTTTTTCAGTTCTGACTCCCCCCATTAATTTTTCAGTCTGGCTTGTTTTTCTCTTTTTTACTGTTCTTCTCAGGTAGATTTAATTCATAATACTAACATAGAGAGGGGCTGGGAGATGGGGGAAGCTCTGGCAGCAGATCGTATTGACCTGACATTGCCAACAGGAAGGTCTTGAAATTCAATAAATTTAGTATTTTTTTTAGGGGTGAGTTAATTGAGGGCCAAAATATAGCCCTCAAATAATGTTATAAATATCCAAATAGCCTTTTGCAGAAAAAGGTACCCTGATAGAGAGCATTAAGGTTTACAAAGCACTTCAAAATTAATATGTCGGGGCAGCTAGGTGGTATAGTGGATAAAGCACCAGCCCTGGAGTCAGGAGTACCTGGGTTCAAATCCAGTCTCAGACACTTAACAATTACCTAGCTGTGTGGCCTTGGGCAAGCCACTTAACCCCATTTGCCTTGCAAAAGCCCTAAAAACAATTAATATGTCACTATATCCTCATAACAACCATGGAAAGAAGGGATTATTTATTATTCCCATTTTACAGTTTAGAAAAACTGAGACTGAGGTTAAGTGACTTGCTCTTTTGCTTATCTCTATCATATCCAAATAACCCCTAATATCTACCCCATAAACTCTCCCTTATAGCAAAAAATAGAGTTCAATAGAACAGAACAATATATCAACCATATCTAGCAACATGTGCCTTATTTCATATTTAAGTTCACCATATTTTTAGTAAGAAAGAAGTAAATCAGATTGGTCAGCTGTAAAATATGGGTGTTCTAGGTTTTCAGAGTTCTTAGCCTGATATCCATGAATTTTATTTTAAATATATGTGTGTGTTTGCATATACATATATGCCTCAAATACATATGTATATACAAACATACACACATGTGTATTTGATCTATATACACAGTCATATGTAAACATACACACACACATGCAGAATTTTTACTGAACCACTCTCTAACCTGGGGTAAACAAAGCTTAGGAACAGATTTACAAATCAGGATTTAACTATACCTTGCTGTAATAGGAGCATTTTATACCTGAATCATAAGTGGGAAGATTGGGGGAAGGGGGATCACAAAATAATAATTTTAAGGGCTTGAGTGGTTTTCTCAGGATTACTCCATTAGTACAGGACAAAACTGGTAGCCTCAAGTCCTGTGGAAATGACTAAGTTGATTGCTTAGTCTTGGGGATACTTTATTATTTTGCATGGGTACTGAACAAGTTATACAGTTTTCTGATTCACTTCACTTAACATGAGCAAGCACAGGAAAAGAATGCAGACTTGACAAGGTTCCTTTTATTTTTCAATATTTTTAAAACCATTGTTATAAGAAGTGGACAGATAACCAAAGGAGTCCAAGACACACAAAAAAAGTTAAGAATCCCTGGATTAGGTGAACTCTAAGGACCCTGCCAGCTTCAGCATTCTCTGATTTTCTGTTTGGGGTCAGCTGGAAGTCTTTGTTCAGAAGTCACCCTTCCCATTCTTTATTTCAGCATACCAGAGTTCTTTCCCTATTACTATTGAGTGCTTCTTAGAAACCACCATCAATGCCAGTATATGCTTTAGTATACTTTTCAATGCATGCCTAAAACAATTCTCTACTTTCCTTAATAAAAGTCCAGCTATTTCAGATTATTATACAAAAAGTCACCTGAGTTTTTCTATACAATGTGTTCTCTTTGAGCACCCAGTACCCTAACACTGATTCTGTCCTTTGCTATTAGGCAGCTAGATGGTGTAGTGTATAGAGCACTGGCCTTTGGATCAGGAGGACAAGAGTTTGAAACCAGCCTCTGACACTAACTGTGTGACCTTGGTCAAGTCACTTAACTCTGATTGCCCTGTTTCCAGTGCCATCTCTAGTCATCCTGATTCACATCTGGTCACTGGACCCAGATGACTCAGGAGGAGAAAGTGAGGCTGATGACTTAGCACAGCACCCCCCCTCATTCAAATCCAATTGATGTGCTTGTCATGCTATCACCTCCCTGATCTTGTGGTCTTCTTCGAGAATGAAAGGCAAACATTATTGGGAAGAGAAACATTTGGAAAATTATTATTTATTAATTGTCCTTAGAATTAATTTGTTAATCTAGCAACCAAATAGCATACATTGAATGAATGAAATGGAATCCCACTTTCATTTTCTAGTTCTTCCATGTCTTGTGACAACAAAAATGAATGAATAAAAATCTTAATGCCTATTCATGTAAAGGAATTTGGAGAATGGAGGCAATTACTTGAATAATTGAGACCCCCCCCCCCCACAATAGTCTGAGTATTTCAGGTAAAAGTCATTTTAGTTGTTTGTTGTTTGTTTGGGGGGGAGGGGTTGAACAAATTACTCTAAAAAAATTGTTTTAAATTTGCTTTGCTTCTTCCCTCCGGGCATGTTCTTAATGTTTAGGAGTTTATAACAGAGCAAATATTATCACTCTTTCTTGATGTTGGGACAATTTCCTGTAAATATGCCTTTCCATCTGCTATTTCTTCTTGCTGCTTCAGATGTCTAGGTAGGAAGGAAGGAGGAAGTGAATACCTCTCCTACTCTGCAAACAAACCATTATTCCTGGCAATTGCCTCTGGTCATTCCCCTTAACCTCTTGCTCCAAAGGTTCCTTATCCTGCTCCAAAAGTTTAAAGCTTCCCTGTGAATTCCTAATCACTAATGAGTTCCAGTTCCTAGGTGGCTTCATTTCTAGCCTAGGTGTTCCTTTTCTACCCTGGGTGTTGTTGGGAGGAACCTGTTAGAATAAGCTCCATTGTAAAGAACTTTCAACATTTGGTGACTTTTCAAAAATCATTCAATCACCCACACAGGCTGTTGGGCAATCTTTAAAAGGGGTTGTAAAGCTCACCCACCCAGTTTCCACTTCTAAGCAGTCAATCTCTCTACTTTCCCTGCTTGGCATGATAAACCTGGAAGCCTGTAACTGGAAGAGCTGAAGCAGCAACTTGTCTGCCAGGTGTAACCTCCCTTTGCTGGAAATTTCTAAAAAAGCACAGAGCTTACAACATGGATATGGCTTGGCTGGAAAAACCTGGGGATGGTTTTAGTAGAACACCTTTTAAAAACTTGGGAATAGTTGAAAAGGAAAAGTAAACAGCACTTTGTGGGCGGAAATGCTGTTTCTGTGAAATCTTAAGAGGATACAGGAGGAGTCACAACTTCTCTGGGTCTTGATTTCTTCACGTGTAAAATAAGAGTATTGACTTAAATGACTTCTAAGATCTGTTCTAAAAATATATTCCTATCAATCGAAATGCTGTTAGAATAGTTCTGTCCCTGGGGATGGTCTAAGAGTGTCTGAAGTAGGACTCAATATTCGAAACATGTTTTTAAGAGTCACTAAGACTCTTGTTTTTGTTTTTGTTTTGCTTTTTGCCTGAAAGTTTTATTTGCCTGAAAAAATATTATGCCTACTAGGTTGTCCTGGTACCTGAAATTTTTGCCCTGACAGTGGGTTATGGCATTATGTCTCCAAAGGCCTTTTTGATATGGGAAAGGTACCTCATGAGCCCAGGATCATGTTAGCATGGATTTATTTATTCATTCTCTACCCAAAACTGACTCATAGACTGCTGAAATTACAGAATCTATGAACTGGAAGAGACCGCAGAAGCCATGTCAAAGAACTTGGGGATAGGTGTGTTTTTTTTTCTAAAGAGCATTTTTTTATTATTACAGAAAATGCCAGAATCAATTCTATTCTAAAAATCTTATAACATTTTGAGACTTTTCAAAAACAGTCAAACACTCCCTCACCATGTTGGGCAATATTTTTAGAAGGCTGGTAAAAGTTTCCTTTTCTAAATTGTAAGATTCATTCTTCCCATAATTGGCAAGAGAAAGCTGGAAGTTTGAATTTGTCATCTTTACCAGAAATATGGACCCCTCCAAACTTTCTGAGCCAGAGACCTCATTATCTCAAGAAGCAGCCACACAGTTAGGAGAGCTCAGGATCTTAGGGTTCTGCCTTCTGTTATACCTTGAATCGACCTCCCCATAACTTCTATCTATTATAACTATCCATCCCTCTGGCACTAGGCAGAACTATCCTAATCCCCTTTGCACATGACAGCCCTTAATATGCTGAAAGACAGGTATCATGTCAACCCTAACTCTTCTCCAGGCTAAATATTTTCAAATGCTTTAACCATTGCTCATAGAACCTGCTTTCAAATTATTTCCCCATCTGGGTCACACTCACCTGCACTAGCTATCTCATATGATGTCTTTTTTTAGTTTTATTTTTAATTTATGGAATAAAACAAGCTTTTCCAAACAGTACAATAAGAAAGGTGATTGCAAATGAAATTGAAATCTACTGTGCACAATTTGCTGTTCTTTCAAATATACTACAAAATTATCTTTTAAATTTCTTTTTTTTTCTCCCCAAACCCAGTGATGGCTACTATTAGATACAAATATGTGTATGTACATACATGTAAACTATTCTATACATTTTCCTATTTATCAGTTCTTTCTCTGGATGCAGATAGCAACTTTCTTCATATGTCTTTTATAGTTAATTTGGGTAGTTATAATATTCAAATTAATTTATTGCTCAAAGTCATTCATAAAATATTATTTCTATTACTGTATACAATGTTTTCTTGATCCTGCTCATTTAACTCTTAATTATTTTGTACAGGTCATTATGCTCAAAATTACAAATGCAGTTTTTCCAAAAACATTGCCTCAAATACCTCAAAATCCAATTAACTTTCTTTTTTTGGCAAGTATATCAACCCTATTAACTCATATTTAACATAGAATCAATGAAAATCCCCAAGTGTCCTAAGGGAGAGACACAGAACACACAAATTGAGATAAATGAAAAGGTTGGGAAAGGTGAGACTGTATGTATTATCAGGGGATAGTGCCTGGGTGGGCTCTCCCAGCATAAGGCTCCAGTCAGTCACAGGGAGATATAAGAACACTGGGTGCTGGTAAGAAGTAAGAACAGGAAGGGAAGAGGAGTACAGTGCCAAGAGTGAGAATGGGGAAGATTTAAAAACAAACTTCTCTTCTTTCTGTTTTGCCTGGGGCTGCTTCAATGAACTACTAAATGCTTTGGTTGAACAAAAGTTGCCAACATTCTGAGCAATTTCCTGGTATTGTAGGATCATAGATTCAGAACTTTAGGGTCATCTAATCCAACTCCCCCAGTTGACAGAGAAGGAAACCAAGGTTCAGAGAAATGATAACTCTTCAAAGGTCATATGGTCAATGCAAAAGTTGAGATCTGATCCAAAGTCCTTTTGCCTTCAAAAGCCAAGCTCTCTTTACTGTATCTAGATCAAACTATTTTAGCTGTAAAAATACTTATTTCCCTCTCTCCCTTTTGCCAGTGCTCTCAATATAATTTCTCATGGCTATCCAATCTACTAATTTCCATTGTATTGTTTATATTTTAGTGGGCATAGAAAAATAAATACAGCATTATGATTGTCAATTTTTAAAAGCTTCCAATTCTTATTGATGATGGAGAAATTTGTGGTGGTCTAGTTTCATGTTCAAGAAGGTATGAATGAATTCACAAAAGACTGACTTTTGACCAGAAGTATAAAGGAACAGAAAAGTTTATTTTGTTAAGGTATAAAAATAAAATTAAGGAGAGTTACAAGGTGATTGCCACTGGACTGATCCTCTGAGGGGCTAAGCAACTATCAGGGGAAAAGACTAGGTTTATACAGGGCAGCAGGGCAGCTGTATATACTGGGAAAGAGGTAAGAGAAGAAGTAGGGTGATGCTAGGGAAGGACTAAGGAGTAGGATTTAGTGTTTCAACATCCCCCTGAGGATAACTTCTGTGACTGTCAGTAACATATACTGGATGGAGGACATGACCTTAAATCCGGCCTTAGACACTTAGTATTTGTTTGACTTTGGGCAAGTCATATTACTGCTGGGTCATCTCCAGTTGACCCGATTCATTCTGGCCACTGGAACCAGATGACTCCAGAGAAGAAAGTAAGACTGGTGACTTAGCACAACACCCCCTCACCCAGATTTATGTGCATGTCATGGCATCACCTCCCTGATGGTATGGTTTTCTTTGAGAATGAATACAATCATTATAATTCTGGTAAAGTTGTGGGAGAAATTGGTGTCACCAATAAAAACTGAGATTCTTGAATGTAAAAAACTCTTGGAGTTGAAATAGCTCAGGATTTTTATTTCACAAGGTTACAAAGTTCCCAGATTAAAACTTCTTTTTCCTGAAGAGACAATAAGCTGCTTGCTTATAAGTGACTTGAGGACAGGGGAAAGCAGTCAACTGAGCTAGCAAGAAGTCTCATATTTGATGAAGTCCAGGCCAGATTTGTATAGTCTTGTCTGCTTCCTGGGCAGAATTTTGGCAAAGGGGGAAATCCCTTTCCCCTCTATATGACTTGTCTGGTAAAGGATTGAAGTTGGGGGGGGGGTAATGAACTAAGGTTGCTTTTGTCTTGGTGAATTTATATTTAACAATGGAGTTACATTGAGTAATAGGAATCAATTTACAGCTGGGAAATTTTAGAAAAGCAAAAATAACATTTTCTTAATATAAAAACTAGACAAATATTCCTCCTTCTACATATTCCCCACTTAGACAATTTGGGGCCCTGAATTCTTTGAGGGATTGGGGTATAGTTCTCTCCTTCTGGAACCTCTTTAGAGTTAAAAGGGGCATTGATCTAGCCCTACCTGTCATTTTTTCCCCTGGGACAGCATCTTCTAAATGTTTTGGATTGGGTCTCTATCATTTGAGATGTACAGTTTATAGCCTGGAGAAACAAATTTCAGGAACAAAACCAAAAGAGGTCCAAGTAAAAGGCCCAATAAAGAGAAAAAGCAGGAGGTCTGTAAAGAACAAAAATCATACTCTATGATCCTAAGCCAGTATCATACTTTCATGAGAACAGAGATTTTAATACAACACAGATTCATTAATGATTTCCAAATCAATTGAGTTTGTCCCATGACATGCACAAATGCTCAAAAATGGTATAAACAAATGCATTGTATAATAATTTTAGAACAGCACATGTCCAATAAGTAGTTTGCAAAAAAAATTTTCTGTTTTAACTTTAGGCATGTCTAGAATGAACAAAAAGCTTTAGCTGAAGAATGGATCTTTTTTACAAGCAGTTTTAAAATAGACTAAGGGTCATTATCCTGATATAAGTGGTCATGCTGATATTTCTTTTCCTTAAAGAGTCTGATTGATAAGAATCACATTCTAATGTTACAATTCTTAAAAACAAAGTAAGACTAAATACTTGCCCATCATTAAAGATTTGAGATCCAACAGCTCACTCTTATACTTAATTAATGCACATCTGGTATGCTTTTAGTAATTTGCTATAAAGAACATACAGGGACATGAGGGCCTACTCCTTTATGTATTTAGATGTTCATTACAGGAAGAGGTCTTATAGACAATATCTTTCAATGAGCCAGGTTCCAAGCTATCAACTTTTGTAACTTCCTAAACTTCCCTTCACTTTCACTTAAGGTTTAGAGGTATTGGTATCTGTAGGCTTATACATAATATAATAATGAAAAGAACATTTTTGACTTGGAAATCTGATTGTTCTTAATACTCTTTTATTACATTTGTAATTAATAATGTATGCTGAAAATTTAAAGGTTTTATCATCTTTCTGGGTCAAAAAGACTTTGATGGTAAAGGACTAAAACATTAGATGAAACCTCAGTTCATTCATTCAACACAATTTTAAATTTCTAAAAGTTTAGTTTGAATCTGTTCCTATACAAAAGTTTTAGGTTACCTTGTATAGAGAATGCAGACATTATAATTTACCATTCATGAAGCTTCAAAAGAGAAGATTTAAAGTGCCAGAGTCTCATTAAAATAGACACAATTGTTATCAATATTAGGTTAACATTGCAACAAATTAGCTTACAGACAAAAAGATATCACAAAGGGATTTATCACAAAGCTTCTAAATTATACACAAACATCCATACTTCCAAATGTAAATACAGTCTTTGCTGTTTCTAACTGAAACCAAATTGCTTATGGTATTAACATTCTCTAGCGAGAAGCTAGATCTTGAGATCTTAAAATGATGACATCCTAACTCAGATGATAAACTGTTATTATTATTAATTTTAAATTGGTATTTTTAAAACAATTAAATCCAAACCCCAAATAAAAAAGAGTAATACACATTGCAGAACTTTCATTTCGCTTAGACTGGGATATAAATAAGCTCAGTTTACAACAAACAGGAATACATCATTAGCTATTTCAGATCTGGGTTGCATACTGTAGCTATATACATGTAAACACACATATAGACACAATTCTCATTAGAAAACAGATTACTCATTGGTTCACTTGTAATAAAATTTAAGGGCTCTGGCCAACCCATTAAACCCCAGGAACGTCTAATGACTTTTTCTCAGCATTCTGGGCCAGGGGAGAGAAGGAAAAGGGACACTGAGAACTACACAGAGACTTCTGATTTAAAATATATGTGTAAATATACACTCATATACACACATATTTATATTATTATTTTTGAATCATACTAGTGGTCAGGAAAATAATTTTAAGGTCAATTATAATTTCTTGAGGAACCTCATATTGTATATTAATATTTTAGATAGTCAATCAGTAATTCAAATTCCTTGATGTAGTTAAATGAATTTCTTAGGTTACCTAGTACAGGAGATCAAACTCTGGTAAAGCAAATACTTCCATGCTCCACATTTTAAAACATTTGGTGTTAGCATTTGGTTTTTACTCCATTTCTTATTAAAACAGAGCTTAATTGAGCTTGAATCTGAATTTCTCAGCCGCAGGAAAAATTCCAGAAGTTAGTTTGGGGGTTATCAGTTTCCATATAAATCTTTGCATTTAATTTAGAAATAAAATTAGAAAATTTCCAAACCAGATTTTATTCTCCTTTTTTTCAGAATTTACTTTTAGTCAATTAATGACAAATCATTAACCCATAGAAATTCTTTTGGAAATTCCCAAGTTTAGGTTAGGCTGGTTGCCCCATCTTTCCCCAAGGACAGTTTGAACTCCTATGGGCAAGCTCATGGTAAAGCCCCATTGATGGGAGGTGAGGCTGAGCAACTATGTGTAGACCCAGGAGAGGCTCAACCTAGGAAGAAGGTATAGGGTGTTCCCTCAGCAATCATGGGGCTAGAACAGATTTAGAGAACTTTCCTGTTGTGATATAGGAAAATACTCCAGCTGGGGCAAGGATCAGTGGCTCCTGGACCCTAACACCACCTCTCTTCCCTCTCCCCGCCAATATCCTGAAGAGGGGTTAATGTGAAGAGGAGAGGAGAGTTTTGTAAAAAGACTCCATTTCTCCTCTCTTTCTCAAGGAGAGAGAGAAGGAAACCCAGACTAAGACTGGCAAGAGCACAGTTGAAATTCCCTCCTCAAAGCCACAGTCATTGGATTAATACAATCCATGGCACCCAGATTCCTAGATTCCTAGAGAGACTCCAAGAAATCACTTCTCTGACAAGTACAGACAGAATTGTTTAGGCATATTGGAGAGACTACAAACCAAGCCCCCTCCTTAAAAGGATCCAGATCTATACAATGTCTCCCTAGCTTACTTTGCAAAGTCTGCCAGCCTCCCTAGGGGAGGTAAAACTTTTTATCTAGGTAAAATTTTGTTAGCAGCAACTCCTCATTGGTTCACCCTCCCCACAAAATAGGGGTACCTACTACTCACAGAAAACTCCTTTTGAGCCACACCCCAAAACCCAGGGATGCTGCAATAGGGCATCCTGAAATTACCTCAAGCCATCCCTCATAACCTCACAGAACTACACACTGCTTCTCCTACCATTCCCAGGAGCAAGAGAATGGAAAACAAAGTAAGGTTTTGACTAAATATTCAATTATTCAATCTAGTTTGAGCTGGGAAAGATGGCCTGGTTCAGGGGTCTCTCTTATCGTCTCCCTTTGACCTTATCTATGCATTTAATATATTTAATTTGCTTTGCATATGTAATAAATTAGGTACTGAAACATAATGCTGCAAAACAGGTGTTGTCAATAAGTTTCTCTACCTCATCTGTGATATAGACCAACAGCAGAGAATAAACAGATGAGTGAATGAAGAAAGCATATATTAAATATTCCATATATGTTAGATACTACACTGAACACTGAATAAATACAAAGTGTAAGCACAAAAGTAAAAATAATTTTTGCCTTTAGTGAACTTACTTCCTTTTTTATTCTTAAAAAATTTTAATTTATGGAATCAAACAAGCATTTTCATTACATAGTGCAATAAAAAGATGAAACTTCAAATTTATTGTAAGGAATATAGGGTGTTTTGTTTCCACAGGGAGGAGGCTATCTGAGATATACATGACAAAATCTGGATTCTGCCTATGACTGCTGTACCTATATGCAGGTATGTAAGAGTAAGACAATGGGGGGGGGGCAAAGGAATTCACCCCAATCAATCAGAGAACTGGGAGATGATGTTAAATGTCAAATTTCAAAGTTACTGGAATGGTTTACCATTTCCTTCTCCAGCTCATTTTACAGATGAGGAAATGAGATCAATAGAGTTAAGTGACTTGCCCAGGGTGATGCAATCATTAAATATCTAAGGCTAGATTTGAGTCTTCTCTGATTCCAAACCCAACAGTCTATCCATTGCACCACTTAACTGACCCTTAAGTATTCTTCATTTCTTTCTCTTCCCATGTTCCACTGATAATCGTGTATCTAGTTCATATCCCAAACAGCAAGGCATATTCTTCTTTAAAGTCACAGAATCTCACATTTTCAGAGTTGGACCAAAATTATTCTCTAAGCAACTGGAAGGAAAGCATGGTCTAGTGGAAAGGATGTTGAATTTGGAGTCAGATAATCTCAGTTTGAGTCCTGGCACTACCACTAATTATCAGTGTGGTGAGGTGAGGTCAGTAAGGTAGAACACCTACTATCTTTAGCTCACAAACCTCTTTGTTTACTATTACTAATTAATCAATAAGATAAATTAGTTTTTAGTAAAGTCATTTGCTCAAACAATTTTGCAAGAACTATAGAAACAAAGAATATGGCATAGTCTGTATATGGCATCACATGTCAAAATTCTGTAACTTCAGAGTCTTGAAGTTCATTGTAGGGCACGGGATTGGTGATGGATGGAATCGATTTCAATGGAAAATGTAGTTTCTACAATCTCTAGCCTCAGTCTTGAAAGAGATGGTAGTGGGCTCTTTTAGTATAATGGGAACCCTTGGCCTAGGTTTAGCAGAAGTCTCTCTAGGTCTGTTCCTTCCAGGCATTAGCTTAGCTCAGAGGTTTGTCATCTCTCAGGTAGGAGAAGGATTCTCTCTCTCTCTCTCTCTCTCTCTCTCTCTCTCTCTCTCTCACATACACACACATACACACACACACACACACACACACACACACACACACACACGCAAACAATTTACCTGATTCAGGGTTAGGTTCTCTCAGTGAAAGATCTTACTCTTAACTTATGCTCACCATCCATTACATTTGCCACATTTTTATGGCTATAGACAAGGTCAGAATCAGATAATAGTCTTTTGCCTAATGATGCTCTGGAAGTTCAGAATTTCTGTTTTTTTCTCTTTCCTTCCTTCCTCTTTTCCTCCTTTCCTCCTCCCCTATTTCTTTCTCTCTCTTTCTTCCTTTCCCTCTCCCTTCCTCCTTCTTTCCTTTCATTTTTTTTAAATTTTAAGGTTTTTTTCTGTTGGTTTTTTATAAAGGCATGGCCAGACAAAAGATCTTGAGATAGTCAGGACTGGTTGTTGTATGGAATGCTTCAATTATATCTGAAAAAGGTAATCACCATTCCATCTCCTCATTTTTTTTGCCCTTTACAATATTTAACTTTGCAGATGTCTAAAAGGGCAAATCCTTAATAAGGATTGCTTGAATGAATTCTATTACTGACACTCACTTTAGTTATAACCATAGACTGCCTTGATGTGGCCTAGCCAGACAAATTGCAAGTTTAAATGGTGTACATTCTTAGGGAGATATTTTGTACAGAATAAGTGAAGATTTCAGCAAGAACATTCTCTAGCTCACTGGAACATATTATCTTTATGTCCATTTCCCTCTATTCATATTCCTAGAAAAGTCTGTCCTTATTAAGCATGTCATGTTATTACATATTTGCATTTTTCTAAAACTTTTCTCATCACTTTATAAATTAATTAACAAAGCATTTATTATATATATACATATGTGCCAAACCCTACACAAGGTACTAAAGATATGAAGCTTCTGCCTTAAGAAGCTTATGATCTATCTTAATATATAGATATAGATAGTAGTAGAGAGAAGTTATTTATAAAGTAAGCATAGGGTTTTTTGAGGGTGTAACATAAAAGGTAGAACCTGACTTAGTATTATCAATGCTAAGAAACTCAATGGAAACACTATTTGAACTTACATTTCTTAATAAATACAATCAAACTTTATTTGTTGTTTTTTTTAAGGTTTTTGCAAGGTAAATAGGGTTAAGTAGCTTGCCCAAGGCAACACAGCTAGGTAATTATTACTAATCTGAGGCCACATTTGAACTCAGATACTCCTGACTCCAGGGCTGGTGCTCTATCCACTGTGCCACCTTGCAGCCCCACAATCAAACTTTATTAATCAAAGAATGAAAACAATACTTTCAAAAAACCAGAACATCACTACCCTGATATTTTATAATAGTCATTTGTATGGTCTGTTACATTCCAGATTCTATGATAAACACTTCACAAATATTAACTCATTTACTTCTTACAACCCTGGAAGGCAAGTAGTATTTATCACTCCCAATTAATAGGTGAGAAAAACTGAAGTAAACAAAGGTTTCCTCAAGGTTATGTATCTGAATCTGAAATCAAGTTTGCCAGACTGTTTTATCCCTTGCACCTACTTTACCATTTTAAAGGTTCCAATAGGCTTCTTTCAGATGAGACTCAAGATATTCTTTGCAGGCAGTCAAATGGGTAAGATGGGTAGAGCACTAGCCCAAAAGTCAAGTCTAGACACAGACTCTTATTGCCTGTGTGACCTTGGGCAAGTCACTTGCCCCTGATTGCCTGGGATCCAGGGCCATCTACAATCATCTTGATTCATATCTGGTCACTGGACCCAGATGACTATGGAGGAGAAAGTGAGGCAGATGACTTAGCATAGCCCCCCACCCCATTCAAGTCCAATTCACATGCCTGTTATGACATCACCTCCCGGATATAGTGGTCTTCTTCAAGAATGAAGGACAAACATCAACATCTTTGTGGAACTGACTGTTGGAAAGGAATTGAATCTTGGAGATAAAACTTGGGATTCTCCCCAAAATAGCAAAACAATCCACTTATTCATTATACCTCAATCACAAAATCGAAATTTGAAACAAAATGATTCAGTTAGGCAAAATTGAAAAATATCTTATTAAGATAATACAATTTATAATCATCATTTCATTTATACTAAATTGATACACTTATTCTTACTATATTAAAGAGGTACTAAATTTTTTTTCTTAGGGGCAGCTAGGTGACACAATAGATGGAATATCCAGCCTGCAATCAAGAAGACCCATCTTCATGTGTTCAAATCTGACCTTAGACACTTACTAGATATGTGAACTTCAGCAAGTCACTTAATCCTGTTTGCCTCAGTTTCCTCATCTGTAAAATGAGCTGGAAAAGGCAAACCACTACAATAGCTTTGTTAAGAAAACTCCAAATAGTGTCACAAAAGTGTTAGAAGACAAGTGAAATGATGAAACAACAGCAAAACTTAATCTCACTTCGTGAGAGCTGTTGGAGGAACAGAAAAGACTGGTCTATAGGAAGAGATACTTGAACTGAACTTTGAAGGAGAGGTAGGAGTATATTTTACTCTTTGTAAAGGCAGAGAGGACATATGAAGTTGGATTGTAGACTGAATGAAGGGAGTTAATATATAATAAAGCCAGAAATATAGGTTGGAGCCCATTTAGGAAGTATTTAAATGTATTTGATCTATAAGGGAGAGCCTCTGGAATTCCAGGAGCAGAGGTTACAGGATCAGACTAATGCTTTAACACTTTGACAGCTGTGAGAAGGAGGGATTGGGGAGAGGGCAAGATTGGAAGAGAGCACAATGAGAGGCTAATACAATAGACCAAAGGAACTCACTTCCTACCTAAGGGGTGATGAATGAAAAGATAGAGTAAAATACATTTTCTGGCATGTACATCGAAGGAATTTGCATGTTTTGTTTTACGTTTTGTTTAATGGGAGAAATGATAAAAATACATGCAACAAAAATAAATAGGGAAAAAAATTTAAGAAAGAGATGATGAAGGCCTAATGTAGGGTGATGTTCATGTAAATGTAAAGAAGCAGATGGAAGCAGAGCAGATGAAAAGTGACAACTAGATGACTACTCTGAAGAAGGGAGAGTGAAGAGTTTAAGAGGACTTTGAAGCTTTAAATGTGGGCTACTAGAAAGGAGTAGCACTCTTTCAGTAGAAACAGGGAAACCAGAAAGAGGGCTCCATGTGAAATGAAAATAGCAATTTTGAAATGCCCATGAAACATCCAATTGGCAATGTCTAATAGGTAGCAGTTGGTAATAGTTTCTTAAACCAGGATGGAAATCAGGCTAGACCTGGGAGTCACCTACTATACATAAAGATAATAAGTAAGTCTTTTCCAGCTCATTTTACAGATGAGGAAACGGAGGCAAATAGGATTAAGTGACTTTCTGAGGGTCACACATCTAGTAATCCCATGTCAAAGTCATGAAGTAGGCAAAAGAGAAAGGGGACTTGGGACTAAGTTTTAAAGGATAGACAAGGGATTCTGAGCATGAATGTTGGTCAAGAAAAGGATATTGAGAAATTTTGCCGGATAGGTGAGAGGAGATAGAAAAAAGAGCAATATCATTAACACACACTCCAGGAGATAAGAATATCTAGAATTGGTCAATAGTGTGAAATGCTACAAAGAGGTGGAAAAGGAAGAATACTGAGAAAAATAATCCTGGATCTGGCAATTAAGACATTACTGGTAACGTTGAAAAGAGAAGTTTCAATTTAGTGATGAGATTAAATGTCAAATTGCAAAGGGTTGAGAAGGGAAAAGAGCACAGTCCTATCAGACTTGAGACCCAAACACTGTCTTCTCAGGGCTTTTCTATCAAGCTGACTGTACTATCCTACATGCAATCCTGGCTCCAAGGTGCTGTCGGGATCATCTCTAGCACCTGAAACTGAGGACAAACAACGCAAAAAAAAGACATAAATATCCCCAGGCCTATTTCTCAGAGTCAGAGTAAAAGAGGGGGACAGGGGAAGGAAATCCTTCCCAGTCATCACTGATTCAGTTCATGGGACATATTAAATAATAAATGCTCCAGTTGTGAGTGAATTAGGATCTTCACCCTCTGGATGAAGGAAGGTGTGGATGAGGGAGAAACAGGAAAAAAAATGAATGAAAAAAAAGTGACCAATCACACAGGGAAATGTCATGATAGTGGACACATAGGTCACTAGGTTAGGCAATCTGGAAATGCCTTAATGACCCCTTCAAGAATTCCACCATGTTAGGTGAACTGGGTATATCCAGACAAGTCTAGCTTCATGAGCCTTAGATACAATTTTGAATCTATGGTCAGAATGCAAGACTGGATGAACTTAGCAAAGAAGAAGCTAGTCCTACTGAAGACAAACTAGGGTCAGTGAGCATACCTTGAGTCAACTGCCTAGCAAAGATATTATATCCTATAAGAAATGATGAAAACAATGATCTCAGAAAAATCTGAGAAGACTTAAATGAGCTGATGTAAAGTGACAAGGGCAGAACCAGGAGAGAATTGTACATAATTACAGCAATATTGCATGATGATCAACTGTGAATGACTTAGCTATTCTCAGCAATACAATGATTTATGATCTGAAGGATTTATGAAGGATTAGTGTGTCCATCACCAGAGAAAGAACTAATAGTCTGAATGCAGATCAAAATCTACTTTTGAAAATTTTCTTATTTTTCTTGATTTGTGTTTTTTGTTTGTATTATCTTTGATAGGATGATTTATAAGGAAAGATGTTTTTATATCTGCACACGGATAACCTATATCCAATTACTTGCCTTTCCAATAAAGGGGAAAGAAATAGGAAGGAGGAATTTGAAACTCAGATTTTTTTTAAATGAATATTAAAATTGTTTTTATATGCAATTGGGAGAAAATGAAATAGTAAAAAAGTAAAAGAAATTTTTAAAAGAAATGCATTTTGTAATTAGGAAGATGTTGAATACCTGCAATCTAACAACTACCATAATTTTGAAGTAGTGATGAGTATAAATAATATTTCAAAATACCTGCAATAACTATAATGGAATATGAATAGCTGTGTTGTATATTGGTGACAAAATCACAGTTACTATAATATTAAGGTGGATTGTTACCTATACTTGAAGGAAATGCTAAATTTCACTTAGATGGCAATGCAAATAAAGATGTAAATATTTTCCCTTCTAAATTCACAGACTTCTTGAACAGATTAAGACGCTAAGAGAGGAAACAAACAATTATTTATTAAGCACTAATGTGCCTGGGTCTAAACTAAACCTGTACATATTATTTCATTTAACTGTGCAGCTGCCTCTGGTGTTTAGTTACAAAATGGTGTACTAAATTTGTTTCAGTTGTTTTTTAGTTTTGTCTGACTCTTTGTATCCCCATGTAGGGCTTTCTTGACAGAGATACTAGAGCAGCTTGCCATTTCCTTCTCCAGCTCATTTTAAAAATGAAGAAACTGAGGCAATCAGGGTTAAATGACTTGCCCAGGGTCATACATCTAGGAAGTATCTGAGACCAGATAAGTTACCTGACTCTAAGTCTATCATTCTGTCTACTGTACCACTTGGTTTCAAATCCTACCTGTGATACTACTTACAGGATGTTGCACATCATCTGTTTTCTCTGACCCTACATTTCTTCATCTATAAAATGAATAAATTAGACCAGTGACTTTTTTTAAAAAGTTTTTTTTGCAAGGCAATAGGGTTAGGTTAAGTGGCTTACCCAAGGCCACACGGCTAGGCAATTATTAAGTGTTTGAGGTCACATTTGAACTAAGGTACTCCTGACTCCAGGGCCGGTGCTCTATCCACTGCGCCACTTTTAAGGTCCCTTGTATCTGTGAGTCTCTATAGAGGCTCCTACTCAATGAAAGGAGGAGTTTTAGAGTTTTGTTTTGAGGTTCATGAACACAAATGTGTAGTCTTGAAGGAACACTAGTTACTCATAATATATTAGAAAGAGAGCACCGAACCCTATCTGTCCACCTCCCATAAAAAAATGTCCTTAAAAAAAAGTTGCTGCTTTAGAAATAATTAAAAAAAAAAAAAAAAAAAAACATTAGGCAATGTCCAAAATGACAACAGTTCAACTTGGAGGCTATGGTTTCAAAATTTGCTTGGGAAGAGCTGCCATCTTGTGGCATGAGTGAAAAATAACAAAGTCTGGAAGAAAACTCATGGGTTCCCGTCATAGTTGGCTCCTTTGTCTTTAGAAATATTTCATTCAGGAAAAACGTTTTCTGTAGTCCTCTAAAATAGATGAGTTTTTTAAAAAGTAATTGTAGCTCATGGAAAACCAATTCATAATTGCTCTTACAAATGAAGAGAAAGTTCTAGCTGCCTCTGAATGAGTTTGTGGGGTGAGTGCCCTCTTGTGGTTGATCTTGGATATGGCAAAGAAGCTGACAATTTCTTGAGGAATAGGTAAAATTTTGGAAAGGGTTTAATTCTGTTATATTCTTAGGTATTTAAGTTTCTATTTCTTTTCTAATATTTTAAAAAATGGTTTCTCTTCCAAACTTGTTCTTATTGATCATTTTTAATTGGTGTTTAATTTGCTTTTTATCTCAAAACTTTTGTCATACCCGTTCTTAACCATTGCCAGAGAAAAAAGAGATTTCTGGTCATTTCCTTCTCAAGAGTTTTTCCAGATTTCCACTGGTGTTGCCAATCACTGCAAGCATTCAAGCCTACATATTTTCCCCCAAAATGCTTTTCTTTTCTCCTAACTTCCCTATTCATACTCCCCATCCAATCCCAGCCCTATTGATTCCTCTCAGCATCTCTCATTGATATTTACTCTCTTCTCACTTCTAACATTTGCATCAGATACAGACCCTTATCATCTTACATCTGGATTAGTCTCCCTGCCAAAAATCTGTATCTCTCCAGTCTATCCTTCATTCAGTTGTTTTCCTAAAGCATAAGTCTGACCATGTCATCTCCTATAGCTCTGTTCAATAAAGTCTAACACTCTCTATCAAATATATATATATATATATATAATATATAATATATAATAAATAAAAAATATATACATTTATCTATATATCCATACACACATAATGAAAATAATGGAAATTCCCTAGGAGGTTTAACTATGTATTTATATACTTATTCATTCATTCAATAAAAAATACATTAGCACTTACTACAAATAGATTACTTTGCTAAACTCTGAGGTTTATCAGCAAAGCATCAGTGATCTCCTTCATGAGCTGGACTCTAGGTTGTGGTGATTGATCTTGACCATAAGCAAATGCTTTTATTTCTACAGGTAAAGTCTCAAGATGGTCCTGATATCCTACATTGTGTAGTTTTGTTTGGAGTAAATTTGTGGGTGGGGCTAGAGTATCTTTTAGGGAGAAGTAGGTTCCAGATCTTAGGAAATTTGGGTCTGAGTTAGATTAGGAAACCGTGGCTTTGATCTCCATGTTTGTTTGTTTTTTGAATTTAAAAAAATTTTAAATAAATTTATATATTTTTCCAACTACATGCAAGATTTTTGAGTTCCACATTTTTCTTCCTCCTTCCCTCCTCCCTTTGACAGCAACTAATCTAATATACATACATGACAATGTTGAGCATATTTCCATATTAATCATGGTCAACGTCCATATTGAAGGGAACCAAATTAATTTCTGCTTTAGTTCTAGGTAGATAGAAATAGGTGGCAATGTGAAGCGATATTTGAATTTATTAAATTGAAATTTAAGACGAAAGAAACTCTTTTTGAGTAAGTTGGGATATCGAGGTAGAGGAACGGGAGAATGAAATGTTGATGATATCATGCAAGCCTGAAGAAATGATAGGAGTTTAAAGAAATTATAAGATTTAGAGCTGAAAGGAAACTTAAAGTGATCATAAATCATAAAAGAGTCAATTAGAACTACTAGAGGATCAACCTTCTTGCTCCAGACCAATAAAATAGTCACCACAACCAATATCACTGAAAGACAAGACCTTTTTCATTCTTGTTTTGTGTGACATTGCAGTGAGGTGGAAAGAGATCTGAAATTAGTCAGGACTTCAGTTCCATTTACTACTTGTTTGATCCTTGCCATATCACAAACTCTGCAGAACTGTTTTGTTTTGTTTTGTTTTGCTTTAAAATGATGTAAGTGGACCTCTACTAAATGTAATAAATGACCTCTAGGGTCCTGCAGAGTCTGAAACAACTATCAAGATACTTGGGGAAGGTGAAAGATCATACCAGAGATAGATTACTTAACTCCTTAATGATTTTCATTTCTTTCCCCAATAGGGGGTAGGGTGGAGGGGTGAGGCATCCTTTATAGTAATATAATGCTTTAAAGGACTATATAATTTATTCCCTTGGGAAATCAGAATTGACTGCAGTAGGAAGACATATTATTTTCATTATTTACAGGCTTGCAGGCAAGTCCTTTGTTTTTTCTTTATGTAATATAAACTTGGCCTATGTACAATATTTTGATAGCCTGATATGATGTATGAGAGTTGTGGATCTTATCTTTTGGCATGGAGACCCAGAGAGGAGCCAACTTCTAATGTCCCTAGGATAAAACCTGGATGGGGATAAAAACCTTATAGAAATTTATTAGAGGCCTTCATGATCAACCTGTGTGAATTTAAAACTCAGGTAATTGTAGTTTGTGTCAGAAAGGCAAATGATAAGGAATCCTATTTTCTTTTTTAAAAAAACATTAGTTTATCTATTTTTCCAATTATACCTAAACATAGTTTTCAACATTCTTTTTTTTTTGGTAAGGCAATGGGGTTAAGTGACTTGTCCAAGGTCACACAGCTAGGTAATTATTAAGTACCTGAGGCCAGATTTGAACTTAGATCCTCCTCACTCCAGGGCTGATGCTCTATCCACTGTGTCATCTAGCTGCCCCCTACAACGTTCATTTTTTTTGTAAAGTTTTCCCTATCCCATCTTTCCCTACTCTAACCCTAAGACAGCAAGTAATTTGACATAGTTTATATATGTACAATCATGTTAAACGTATTTCTATGTTACTCATGCTGTGAAAGAAGAATCAGAACAAATAAGAAAAAAATATAAAGGAAAAAAAATTTTAAAAAGTGAAAAGAGTATGTTTTGATCTGCATTCATACTCCATAGCTCTATATGAGGATGAAATTTTCCATCACAAGTCTTTCAGAATTGTTTATCATAGTTGATCAATACACAATGTTTTTCCTGGTTCTGCTCACTTAATTCAACTTTGGATCATGTAATGTCTTTCCAGATTTTTCTGAAATTCATCTCCTCATAGTTTCTTATAAAACTACAATATTCCATTACATTTATATACCACAACTTGTTCAGTAATTCCTCAATTGATGGGTCTACCCTCAATTTCCAATTCTTTGCCACAAAAGGAGTTGCTATGAATATTTTTGTTCATGTAGGTATTTTCCCTGTTTTCTGATAGCTTTGGAATATAGACCCTGAAGTGGCATACTGGGTTAAAGGGTATGCACAGTTATATAGTCCTTTGGGCAAAAAAGAAGCCTACTTTTGAGTGGTTGATGGGAAATAAGTAATACTGAGGCACACGTATAGCTGGATTTTATTTTTTAAAAAAGGGGAGGGGAAAGGCAGTGACTTTGTCCCTTCCCTCATACTTAGATAGAAAGGAGTCTTGGCAGAGCAAGACAAAAGGTTAGCAGTTAAGGAGAAAAGTACTCACAGTAGAACTATGTGCCCTTTGGGTTCTCAGGTCAAAACTTTTCCTAGCTTTGATAGCAATATGTACCCATAGGTCATGCAGAAAATTAATATTATCCTTTTTTGCCTTTCAAAAAAAGAATAATGGAAGTTATGATAAGATCTTAGATTTAAAAAGCTGAAAAGAATCTTACAAGTCTAATCATTTGTTTTACAGATAAGGAAACTGGGGTATAATAAGGTTAAGTGATATAACTAAAGTTACATAGGTAATATTATTTGTTATTGTAGCTTAACTCTATTGAGGCTCTGTCTCAAAAAAAATGTTGCTATGAGGATTTTTGGGAAATATTCCTATAAAATACAGATAGGCACTCTTGTATTGCCTATCTTGTGGGAATGTTATGAGAATGGAATCTTGTAAACTAAAAGCCCTATGTTAAAGTGTGATTTATTATCAGTATATTAAAGTGTGAAAATGTTATTATCCCTTATTAAGGTATCAAAAATTTAGATCTGGAAGGGATCTTACAAGTCCTATGGGTCAACTTTTCATTTTACAGATAAGGAAATAGAGGCTCAGAGAGGTGAATTGATGTGCCCAAGTTAATGCAGATTTTTAAGTGACAGAGCCAGGATTTGAACCTAGGTCTACTACCTGACCAGGCAGAGAAAAATAAAAATTATGACAATGATAATTATACTGAGTGTATTTATTGGACAGATAATTAGGAGAAGGCTTTTGAGGAGGAAACATCCCCAAAAGAAAGCTATATCTAACAAGATTCAGTTGAGTACGACTTGTCCCTATGTTGCCCATGATAGTCCATGGATGGGCTAGAGCTTCTTTTTTCCTACTCAGGAGTCCAGGAAGATATGTAAAGGAAGTAATACAAGTTAAGACTTAAGGACAATTTCAATACCTTTTAAGGAAAAAACAGATTAGCCTATGTGAGGGATAGAGCTTTGGGGAAAAACTATCCCAGACTGCATGGCAGAGTTCTAGGAAATATTGCTATTAACATACCAAAAGGAAAACTCTTTTTCTGTTGCATGTAAAATTTATATATTGACTGAATCCAAGAATCAGACATAATCTCTAAAAAAAAGCAAAATCTATTTGTAGTAGCACTGAAGCAAAATGTGATCAGGTTTTTTCAATCACTTTTTGTCCATTTCCCTTTTTACTGATGTTTTCCAGATGGTTTCAAATATATATATATATATATATATATATATATATATATATATATATATATATATATACATACATATATATTCCTTTTCCAGGCTTGGAAATACTATCAAAGTATCTGTAATTTTCTTTATCCTTTTGTTAGTTCCGAGTCCCCAGTTGCAGATAAGACGTTTGGGGAAAGCATTTCAGAATTATCCAAATTGTCTAACCTGGCTTGAGATTCTGAGGTGGGTACTTTATAAAACTTTGATATTTGACACTTGATAGATGTAGCTTTCCTTTGAGGATGTTTCTCCCTCCCAACTTATTGGTCTTTTACCAACTTCATGTCACACAATTACACTCAGATTCTCAAAGACCTAAGTATTCTTTAACATGGCCTACACAAAAGCAAAGTAAATGTTTAAAACAGAGCAAGGAAAGAAATGTCCTGTATCTATAGAGGAAGGTTTCAGGTTTCTAGGAGAGAACACAAAGGGAGAAAGGAAGAACATGATTGGCACCTTGGGTCCAATGACTTATAGGTTTCAGCAATGTGGTATCAGTAAAGACACTTCTCCTGACTGATTGGTCCAAGTAGCCTTGCTCCCAGAACTCTGCCATCTTTCTTCATGGTGGTTGCCTCTGCCTGAACTTCCATCTTCCCACTCCAAGTGGGAATATTACTACTCCAAGCTGACTTTTTCTTCAGCTTCATGCATCTTCTAGCTACACTTTCTGTCAGGAACCAGATTTTCCTTAGAGTTTGTCTCCTAGATTCAGATTACTGACTTTTAAAAGTCAAATACTGTTCCATTACTACCCATGAAGCTAGAATGTCATTTTTTACCTTTTCTCTACTTCCTTTTTTATTTATTTAAGGGATTATTAATTCATGGATTTTGAAGAAATCAGTTGGCCAAGCTACATCTTTTAAATTGAGTTTAACACCTTGTTGTGGTTCCCCCCTTTCTCTATTTCCATCCTGGGCTTTCAAGGACTACTCCCTTGCATATTTAAACAAAAATCCATCTATTTATAGCTTTTGCCTGGCTACAGCATATAAGAGAAGCTGAATTCATTGAAAATTTCACTCCTGTACATTACTGAGCAGTCACAAATTTAAGACACAACAGTTAGAAAAACCTCCAAATGTCAGGGACAACCTGCCCCTGAGACAGGAAGATAAACAGCAAATGAATGAAGGAAGTAGAGTTGGGTCAATTTGTGTGATAACCCAAGTTCCAGGGAAATGTGCATTTGAGGAATGGCTGTTTAATTTTAGCCCTCATTCACAGGAGGAGGAAACACCCATCCAGCAGAGGCAGCAATCCAGGCCATGTTGGAATGCTACTCCTAGAATGAGGGGAGCCCCATTTTTATTTAGTCTGGCTGGCTCTAATGAGAACAGTATGTACTTCTTCCATAGCTGGGGCTAAGCTATTCCAGCATGGCCAGAGCTGCTTCAGGTTCAGGTCTTTTCCATTGCTATTCCTATTCTGGAAAGTTCTCTGACTCATAGAGGGATATTTTTCCCCCATCTCTCCAGAAAAGAATCAGCTAAATATGTTTATTTGGTGTTTTTATTCTGGGGATTGAGATATAGTCATATCTCCCCTCCCCACACATATACCTTGCTTAGATCCCATGATGGGGCTCACAGCAGAATTTTAAGTGGGGCATGGGGACAAGACTCCATATAGTTGGAGGTGACTATTGAACTGCAAACAATATAAATGAACTAGATGTACTATAGTATAGGAAAGAGATATCTAGACTTTAGTATAGCATACGATGGTATAGGAAATAAACTAGTATAGTATACTATAATATAGGAAAAAGATGTCCAGGTCAGGAAGACCTGAGTCTAATAGTCTCAGTACTAACTATAAGACTGAGTAATTACCATAACTTTTCTGTAAAGGGAGTTATACTTGATGACTTCTAAAGTTATTAAGAAAATATTGTATTTATTTCAAGTCTTCCTTTAGATATCTCATTTCCTATTTATTCCATTAGTGACTTTGGTCAAGTCATTTAACCTCCATAAACCACAGATTACTCATCTTTAAAATAAGGAAGTTGGACTTAATGACCTTTAAGCTCCCTCCCAACTCTAAATGCAAGATCCTATGAGCCTCCTTTGCTTTCCACTTGTCCAGATATTTTCTTCAATGATTAAGATCTTACAGTGAAGTCAGAGGGAGGATAGTTTTGAAGATCTCTAAATAGTTTCTGGAAATGAGCAAAGTCTGTAAATATGACATGGTCTTCTGCTTGGATTTTTATGAAGGTGTTTTCTGACAGACAATGTTTAGGAGACTAGAAGAAAACCTCAAAATCTGAAACTCTCAGATCTTGGTCTTTTGTTGTACTTTCTCTCTCTCACTGTGTCTGTGTGTGTGTGTGTGTGTGTGTGTGTGTGTGTGTGTGTGTGTGTGTGAGAGAGAGAGAGAGAGAGAGAGAGAGAGAGAGAGAGATTATCACTTACCAGAAGATACTCATAAGCAAATAAAATATTTGGGGGTCTATTCTTAGAATGCTGAAATACTTCAAGAACAACAAATCATTTTCTTATAACCTAGGAACTTTCTGAGTCTCCTAATACTGGCTTCCAAGGGATTCTGAGATGGTTGCTTTTTTGTTTGACCCTTAACATTGTTCTCCAAGGTCAACTTTGGAGACAGTAGGATACTTTACTTCTGAAAATGCAGTTGGGGGAAAATGAGTAAGGGAAAAGGACTGTTGTACAACAGCTGTGTTTATCCAGAGTGAGTTAATAAATATGATCCATGCAGAATGGTGAGTGAGCCCCCTTTCTCTGGATAGCTGCCCTTGGGTTAAAGGAAAAGCCCAGTGACACAGGAAGAAGAAAATCAGTATTTGCTGTTGGTACATGACTGTTAAAACAATTTACACAGATCATGGTGGGTTGAATAAGCAGAGAGGCCAATAGACTGACCTAGATGAACACCAGCAGAGTAGTAAAATTGTCTCAAGACATGTAGGGAGTTTTCTGTATCCTGTTCAAGTTTGGCTAGAAAGTTGGGGGCAAAGGGGGATGGATATTATTCCTTGTACTTAAGCAGTGGAAAATACTGGAAGGCTTGGGCACACAGTCTGAAAACAAAATGCTTGCTTGATGGAAGCCCAGGTCTTCAGACTGTGCCAGCATACATTGAAGAAAAAGCACAGCTGAAGATCATTTCCTTTGGCCTAAATGCCCATTTACAATGATTAATTTTAAAGGTCACCTTCCCCACTGTGCCAGAAAATTTTCACATGAAGAGGCCAACGTTCTTCTTTGACATTAGTCAGCTGTGTATATGGTATTATTGAGGAGAGGAGGAGGAGGAGAGAATAAGATTTTCTCTTGGGTTTTTTACCCTTATGGCTTTGAGAAAACTCTCTGAAGACCAGATTCCTCCCTTAGATGATCTTTCTGTTAAAAAGTCTTCCCCTACCACCTTCCTTGTAAGTCTTAAATATCCCCAGGAAGGGACCTGAAGAGCTTGGCTAAATTACAGAAAATCCACTCTCAGAACTTTGGTTTTCTTAGCATCCCTTGGTTCCTTACATTAAATAATCTTGGTAGTTGATAATAAGCCATAATTGAAGGGCCATGGCCTCATTCCAAGGATAGTCAAGCTTATCTCCAGAGACAGAAGAATTAACTATGATGAAACATGCCAAAAACCAAAGAAGTCTTCACTTTATCAAGAAAAACTGAACTGATAGATTGATGTTACATAATTTCATAAATTCCTTCAGGACAAATTTTATTAACCTTTTCCATATTATTGGAAGACTCATTCATATTACAGAAGCATTAACTCTTGAACTTGTAGACTTCTCAGACATGTTCAGTTATGTCTAACTTTTTCTGACTCTATAGACCAACTGTCCATGAAGATACTGATGAAGACACTGCTATGGTTTGCCATTTTTTTCTAAAGCAGGCAGGGGTTAAGTGACAAAGGAACAAAGTAAGCATCTCAAGTCATATTTGAACACTTGGTCTTTCTCAGGATCAGTGTGCTTATTATCCTCTGCCTCATCACCCCACACTAACAATGACTGCGATTTTTTGGTTTCTTGGAGCTCAACTTAATGAAATGGACAATGAAAAACTTTATATTCTTTAATGATCTTAGGAGACCAAGGGATATTCTCTCCTTTCACATTTTGACTAGGGGGTCAATTCCCTCCAAGCTCACATTACTTGCTAACCACAGTATCCTAGGTTTCAAGCTACACTGGGGTCAAAAGGAATCCAGAATGTTTTTCTCACTCTACTTAGGCCATCAGAGTCACTCTAAGAGACCAACCATCTCTAGAACAACCAAAATGTTTCTGATGTTCTCCCCACTCTCCCAGCCCCATCCATTTTTCCTCAATATGGAAGCATTCAGGAAGAACAAAAAACTACTTACCTAAATTGAGAGAATAAAATATCCCTTGACCAGATTTTCCTCCATATAGGTGAGATATGTGTCTGTGTATTTATGTGTGTACCCAAATCTATAAGTACATTTATGGGTGTACCTATATCTATATGTACATATATATTCTTTTTTTTCTTTTTCTTTTTTTTCTTTAGGTTTTTGCAAGGCAATGCGGTTAAGTGGCTTGCCCAAGGCCAGACAGCTAGGTAATTACTAAGTGTCTGAGGCCAGATCTGAACTCAGGTACTCCTGACTCTAGGGCCAGTGCTCTATCCAACTGCGCCACTTAGTCACCCCCATATATATTCTTAAATAAGAGTTTATATCTCTCCTCTTTTATCCATAAAGCTGGGAGATTATTTAAATGAATTTTCATACAATAGCACTATTATTAACAACTCTTCCCAGGAGACTTTTGGAAATCACAGAAACTCTGAGGAATTCTTCTGGAACTGAATAACCCAAATCTTTCCTCCAACAGAATATTTTGACAAAGTTCTAAAAAAAGTTTTTATTTGAACAGCTTTTTCAAATGGTCCATCATGCTTAAAAGTTATAGCATAGCCCAAGAATTGTTGCCATCTGACCATTAAAAAAGTCTTTTCCTTGAAGTTCTATCTTGATAGTAAATTGGCAGACAATATAACTTTTTTGCCCTAGTTTTAGGTCTCAGTGCAATTTGGTTTGAGTAAAAAAAACAAAAAATCACCAATATTGAACTAACCAGGAAGATTGTCTTTTGAAAACAAAGCAATTTATAATGCTTGTGCAGTTTACCTATTGGCTCTATCAGGATCTTACTTTTTCAGAGTCCTGCCCAATACCTTAAATAGATCCTGGATCATTTGCTGATGCATGGAGGAAATGTTCCCTAATTAGTTCTTCCTCTGAGAAAAGGCAATATTCCTCCAGGTTACATAGG
The DNA here is from genome assembly GCF_037893015.1 of Macrotis lagotis. NCBI lineage: Eukaryota > Metazoa > Chordata > Mammalia > Peramelemorphia > Peramelidae > Macrotis > Macrotis lagotis. Next base: position 141,322,393 of record NC_133662.1, on the reverse strand, counting down.
CAAACTCACCCAGCCTATATCTCTATCTGTCTTTTGCAGAGCTACTCTTTTGAGTTCAGTATTTTAATCTAAAATTTACATATTCTGTTCTTTGAGTGGCTATCTATAAGAACTGAAATAAATATGTGAACAGCAAAAAAAAAACCAAAATGCTCACAATTCTTGAAAATTGAAAACAAAGATAATTTTTATTTTCCAAAAGTTAATGTGGTAACTGGCACCTCTATTATTGCCATTTTGTTTAGGTGTGTGTTAGTGTCTGCCAAGTATAATATTAATATAATGATCAGGTATCTAACCCAGTCTCCAATAATATTAAGTTATTTGTGTTTGTCTTCTTGAGGAAGATCTGTCTCTTGAGCACAAGCAGGAATAACGCTATTGCTTATTTAGAGTTTTTTTGGAGAAAAATCTGAAAAACAATTGTTTTTGAATCCTTTTAGACACAAGATATGTGTAAATGTATTAATGCTTTGAGAGACACTTAATTTTCTTCTTCTTACCTTTAAATCAGTTCATGTAGTGACTAACATATCCCAACTATATTTTAAATATCATGAATATTCCATAGGGGAAGATTGTGATGACAGCCAATTTTAAGAAGAGTGAAAGCTATTGAAATTATGATTTATATCCTCATCTTGATTGTAGAAATTTGGATACTAGTTTTATGTTATTAATCATGGCATTGAAGGGTCAGTGAAAAAAAAGCTAATGAAGTATAACAGAAAGATTTCTAAGCTTTGTCTTTATCCCTTAATAAGTAATCTTATGATCCCAGTAAGCTATTAACCTCAGTTTTCTTATCTACCAAAAGAAGAAGATAATAAAACCTATCCTGCATATTTTGTTTTATTTCTTTTTTTAGGGTTTTTTTTTGGCAAGGCAATGGGGTTAAGTGGCTTGCTCAAGGCCACACAGCTAGGTAATTGTTAAGTATCTGAGGCCAGATTTGAACTCAGGTACTTCTGACTCCAGGACCGGTGCTCTATCCACTGTGCCACCTAACTTCCCCAATTCTGCCTATTTTAAAAGATTGTTCTGAGGATCAAGTGAAATACAAATTGCTTTTTTGACTAACAAAGGTATAAAAGTATCATTACAAGCTTTCTTTGTGTTTTTGATCATTGCTGGATATGTAAAGTTTTAAATTTCTGCTTTTCTTCTATTATTATTTTCTTAAAGGTATATTATCCATAAAAGCAATCACTCACCTATCAATCTGATATACAGCATTGAGACACTGATGATAATTGCCTAGCTTTCCTTCTAGTGAATATATTCACATTCAAGAACTAAACAGCAAAATCATACAACTTTCAGGCAAACCAGATAATGAGTATACAACCAGCACCAGTCCTAGGGAATTGGCGACCAATCACATGAGTCTGTCCATCTGGGGTCCTCTGCCTACCCCCTATTTCTCTCTGTTTCTGTCTTTCCAAGTCTCTCATACACACACATAGATATGAAATAAAAGTTCCCCAAATCCTCAGAACAATGCATGTGCTCTATAATACAGCAACACTTTTCCCTCATTCTGATCCTCAAAAATGATACCTCATTTCTCCACTTTTTCTTGGGTGACTTCATGTCTAGAATGTTCTCCTTCCTTAATACGTGTTACATATCCATGTACAATTCCACACATGGATAATACAGTCAATAATATTAATTATATTATTAACTTATTATATTCATAATATGCCATGTATTACAGATATACTATAAGTCATTCATTACACAATAAATGACATATACATATGTAATATTTGACTTATTGGGCTTACATGATAAATGATTCATTGCATTGCAATAACTTTTTAATTATACTAATATAACAATTCATTTATTGTGTTTGCTTCTTTATCAACATATGTGGCATACCACATGTGTTAAATGTGTTACAAGCATGGAGATATATTTATGTATTTCCATTGTGAAACTCTCTGTGAGTCCATGTAAATTTTGAGAAAACTGGAAAGGTGGAAAGGAGCCAGATGTTTTAATAATTGATTAGCTCCTAGGAAGCCATTGGAATTCATTGAGTTGTGAGATAACATGGTCGGACTTGTACTTTCAGAAGATTTAGTAGGCAATTGAGTAAAGGATAGATTTCAGTGGGGTGAGATTTGAAACAGAGACCAACCAGAAGGGTAATGTAACAATCCAAGGAAGTTCAAGCACCAAGGTAGAGAGAAGAGAAGACAGTGTATTGGAAAGAAGTTAGAGAGTAGGAAAAATAAGACTTGTATTTAAGTAAAGGTGGACTGTGTAAAGACGCCAGTGTCAGTCTCTCCTCCAGAATCATCTGGATTCAGTGACAAGATATCACATAAAGGAAGAAAAGTCCAAAGAAAAGACTAACCCTAAGATTATTTATTTACTAGCTGGGACAAATTTTTGTTTGTTTGTTTGTTTTATTCTTAAGTACTGGTGAAAGATCATCTTTTGACAAGAAATTAGTTGGCATTAAGAGTCAGATGAGGAAAAGGAGAGACACTTCTCACTTATCCTTTTATTTTGTAAAAGAACTAAAATACCTATGAATACTCCTTAAGCTTATTTATCCAGGAAACAAATAAACAACAACAACAACAAAACAAAAACCAAACCAAACATTGAAAGTACCAAACCAAGGACCTGGAGTCAGAAACAAGAGGTAGTGGAAAGCATGAATACAACACTGTTTATGGTGTTTGATAATGGACCAGCAGAGTGACTTCCTACAGAAGAACATTATCCCTAGAAGAACAGCAGAGCAGCATCTCTCAAACTATAGGGATATGGATAGGGCTCAATACTATAGAGACGGCAGATCCCATGAGACAAGTGTTAGTACATTTATGCCACTAAGAAGCATTAAGGATTTTACCTTTTGGAGGCATGAGTTTCTAATACACATATGCAATGGACTCCATGTATTTCTTATGCATGTGCCCTCTGTCCTGGACAATTTTGATTCCTGTTTGTGTGTCTTTCCATGTACATTCTCCAAGTCTTCATGCATCCAATTAATGACACTTATATTTGTAGAAAGGAAAATGTGCTACAGGTTTTGAGGGGTGGGGGCAGTTTTTGTCTCTACTTTCCATGCCATCTTTCTATTCAATAAACCTTTATTATCTGCAGAATCAAATATGAAATGCTTTGGTATTTGAACTCTTCTTATCCTGGCTTTTTGTATCTTTCCAATCTTCTGACACCTTATTTCCCTACAAATTCTTTGTGATCTTGTGCCACTGGGTTCCTTGCAGATCCTCAAATTGACTATCTTCTGTGTCTGAAACACTCTTCTTCCTCATTTTCATCTCCTACCATCTTTGTCTTCCTTCAAATCTCAGCTAAAACCCTAACTTGAACAAGAAGCTTTTCCTAATTCTTTTTAATGCTCATGCCTTTCTGCTGTTGAATATTTGTCATGTTTTTGTTTATATTTTCACATATATTTATATTTACATATATGTATGTGTTTCTATTTATGGTTTGTGTATATACCTGTATGCATATATGTATTTTTATGTGTGAAAATAAAACAGCCATTTAAGGATGTTGTCTCACCCATATGTCTATGAGTATCTTGTGAGAAGGGACTTTTTTTTTAACCTTTCTTTGTGTCTGAAGTTCTTAGCCTTCTGCTTGGCACAAAATAGTTATTTAATAAATGTTTTTTTCATGTCTTTTCCTGATTATACAATGTCATTAAGTGCCTTTAATTTGAAATTATTGTGTCTTCTAACTGCTTCTTAAAAGTTAACACATCAGTCGGTCTTGGGAGCTAAAACTTACTTTGGATCAAAATATGGGATAACTGCCCATTTAGGGGATCCAACCTGTGGGTTAGAGAGTGCCCCCTAAAACTACAGAGACTTAGAAAATTTGATTCTGACTGGGCTCTTATATTTTGTACTCATCAAAATTTGGAAAGATGAGATAGTAAAAATAATTCAATTTGGTTTTGCCTGTATTGCTTTCAGCTCTGGTTGGATCATAGAAATCTAATAATTTTTAAGTGCCAAAGAGTGCCAGGCCAAGCACATTTTTAGGGAGTCTGGGTTTTTCTGACCTTTTCTTAAATTTTTCTCTTTGGAGGTGGTGGAATTATTGCTTTCTGAGCAAAGGTATGTCCTTGGAACAACTGTCTGTAGTTAAAAATAGAAGGAATTAATACTAAAAATTCCTGGAGGTGAGGGGGCCAACCCATAGAATATACTCTGCTTACCATGCTAGAGGCTGAAAATTGCATCAGATGGAAGATGGAAAAATTGCATCAGATGGAAGAAAAGAAATTAAAAATGCTGCCAAAGATGCAAATGTAAATCTGAAAAAGTATATGCCATAAAATATAATGTTTTTAAGTTGAAAAAGAAAAAATAATTTTCTTTCTAATAAGATAATGGTTTCAGCCATTTTGTTTGGTTCAGTGTATCTGACTTTTGGGGATAACCTATGGATTTTACACATGATGTAGGAGCCTCCTGGCAAAAAACTCCCTCTACCAATGCAGATCTGCATCTTCAGAGCTATTTGATGTTTTATAGCATTTTCTAGAGATACAGAGAGAGATCAAGTGACTAACTCATAATAACATAGCCAGTAGTTTCAAAAGCAGAACTTCACTTCGCTCTCCCTTAGATTACTGACTCTTTGCCTCACTTCCTCTCTTTATTGGTTGAAATGACTAAACAGATTTTTTATATACATACAATAAAATAAAACTAATATTACAGAGAATGAATTTAGATATAAATCCATCCCCTAAGTGTTCTAGAAACCCATTAATTATGGGAATACTATTTGATTTCTTTTTTTACCCTTTTTTTCCCCATCAAGGAAATATTGGAAAGACATGCATTTAGTTTTTTCCAAATGTAGATTGAAATGATTGCTGCTTCTGATAAGATGAATTCAACAAAGAGGAAATTGATTGATCTCATGACAAAATGTGTAATTTTCATACTCAGAAGGAATGTATGGATTTCATACAGTCAAACTGATTTCCCTATTCATTTTCTGAAAGAAATTCGGCTCTCATTTCATCATTCAGCATTCAAGGTTGTATATGAGGAAATGCAAATTGCCATCTGGAAATGACTAATGGTCCAACTAAACCAGTGTCTTATCTCTGTTAGACTCTAATATATGGTTATTAAGAGAAAAAATATGAAATTTTTGCCTATCTGCTATTAACACCATCTGTACAAAAATATGCCCTAATTAGAAGCTGGGGATATGGAAGTTTTGAAGGTAGGCTTTTTTTTCCCCTTTTAGCCTTCAATCCTAACTTTTTAATTTTAATCTCAACACAGGTGATAGAAATTTTATTTTAAATGCTTGAATTTGATTCCAAATCTAGACTACTAGATGTCAAGTCACCTTTCTGAAGTTGTTTCCCTGAGAAATTCATTCAATACCTGCCCTCCCCCAGAACTCTCTGGAACCCTTAAAGGGATTAAGAATGCCTAGGCTCTCTAAACATGGTTCCAATCTCCACTGATGTTATACCTACCCTACCCCACCTCCTGTCATATGTAAAGGGTGGTCACCTCCTCCCTAATTCCATTAGCAATTAATAGATTGGTTTTCACATAGAAATATTAGCTTTAAAAGATATAATCATAAATAACCACTTACTCCCCCCAAAATGGGAGACATAATCCTCTTCATCTTCATGTCTCAGTTCCTGGAGAGGCTAAGAGATTAGTGTTATAGTTTCATTCATTTTCTAGTTCCAAGCCCAAACCATCTCTGGGTTCAAGTCTTAGATACCCTGGCTTCTCTAGGCTAACCACAGTATTCAGCCTGAAACTTTGGCTTCAAGGTCTCCATGAAACTGAAGAAGGCAAATGGCAAAGTAAAAATAGACACTTCTAGGACCATTTCCTAGAAAGGGTGCAAAAAAAAGGAATCAATGGAAATATTCAATTCATAGCATCCTCACTCTATATGCACTGGAATCTCCACTGTCTGGGAATAGCAGATAAGAGTCTCTGAAAAGAGCAAAACAGAAAGAGAGTTGCAGAAAGATCTGTCACAGAAGACAGTTACCTTCAAGTATTTGCTTCACTGTCATATGAAAGTTAATAGACTAGAACTTAAATCAATAGAATGAAATTACAAAGAGTTAAAATTTAGTAATTTTAAAATTATTAGAGCTGTCCAAAAAATGAAATAGCTATCTTTGGAGGTACTGAATTCATCCTAATTAACTATCTTCAAGGAAAAAGTTGGATGGCCAATTAGTTGTAATATAATGTTGTAGAAGGAATTCTATTCAGCTATAGGTTGGACACTATGGTCATAGCCAACTCTTGAGATTCTGTGATTTCAAAAATTATATTATTAATTACTTTTTTGAATGACTATAGTTTCCAATTATATCTATTTTAATGTTCAATTTTTCTTTTTACCACAAACATGATATTGGCCTGCTATTTTGCTCTCTCTCTAATATATATCAATATCTATTAATATATTGATATATTGATATTGATATCAATCTGTCATTCCAAAATTACTTTCTTTTTCTTTCTTTTTCTTTATAGGAAATGTCTAGCTTGTGTGTATGTGTGTTTAATGTGAACACCTTGGATTCATGGAATGCTATCTTTTACAGAGTTGCCAAGCTGGATTCTTTTCAATGCAGGTGGCAACTGTGTCTGGAATACAAAGCAGACGGTTGGCACCACACTATGATATGTGTTAGGCTAGCAGTTTGCATATGGTATGTGCCAAAAAGGGATTGGTTCAAATCAAGCTGTGATTCTGATCCACTGTTTGAGAGTTTGATCTTTTTGTTACTGTTTGTTCTTGTAATTTTATTGAAACTGTTGAAATATAATCCTAAAATATTTCAAGACTGTGACTTTCATTTGGTTTCCATGTTCACATTTTCTTTATATCTCAGCTCATTATGGTAAGAAATCTCAGAACTCTTGATCTGTTCAATTCAGCACCTTTCTCCAGAGAATATTTTTCTTGACAAACCCACCAATCACTACCACAGTTATGCATAATGGAAACTGGACATGCCATTTTGCTCTCATCCCAAGGTTAGGCTCAAGGATAGTTCAGCATAATGGAAATCTTAAAAGGAATAAAGATGTTAGAAGTATGACCCATGATTTTAATAAACTGACTTTGACCCTTAGCCAGCTTGCCTCAAAGCATTTGGTACCAAGACTTTCACCAGATTCCTTTGATCTAAGGAAGTTTCCTTTGTTGCAAAAAAGAAAATTGTGAAGTTTCTCAAATCCAATTCAACTGACTTAAAATCAAACTATAAGGGGAAGTTAGTTAGTCGATAGATGTAAATATAAACATCTGGCATTATATGGTATACAGTAATAAGAACTGTCAAACTGAGAAAATGAGTCCTAAATTAATGGAGTCTTTGTATCCCTCTGAAAACAATGATAAAAAGGTAATACTGGGGCAGCTAGGTGGCACAATGGATAGAGCACTGGCCCTGGAGTTAAGAGTACCTGAGTTCAAATCCGGCCTCAGACACTTAATAATTACCTAGCTGTGTGGCATTGGGCAAGTCACTTAACCCCTTTTGCCTTGCAAAAGAAATAAAAAAGGTAATACTATGGAAAAAGTCATTATATAAACACTAAAGACTCAAAATCATTTGCAAATATAAATATATATCTATATTTTATACAAAGGACAAAAGATAAATATCTTACAATTCCATAGGCATATACATAAAAGATATTAGCATAAGCAAATACACATATTCATATGTATATACTTTATGTATACTGAAAATCTGTATGTCTACATATTTATATATTTTTAAGTATTGTCTTTTAGATATCACTACTTTATGAAGAAAGTCTTCATTAATGAAGATACTCAAGGTAAAGAAATATTGGAAATAGGTACTAGTTATTCAAAGTCATGGAAATGAGAAACAACAATACATTTCTTTGCAATTCTCAAAGAAGGTGATGGAAAATTTAGAAGAAAATATATGATTAATATACACTTACTAGGCTCTTATTATGTGCCAAATAATCTGCTAGACACTGGAGATGTAGAGACAAAAATGCAACAGTTCCTGCTATCAAGATGTTTGCTTTCTCATGAGTGAGGAAGCATGCAATTTTCTACATATAAGATACACACACAATATTAGATGGAAGTAGACTTAGCACTGGCAGCTAAGGTGACTTGGAAAGACCTTTTGCATATGCTAGGGAAAGATTCTAAGATTAAAAGGCATGAGGGACAGCCTATGAAAAGGCATATGGTATAAAGACTGTGTGTGAGAAACAATGTTATCATGTATGATTTTGCTGCAGAATGTGGAGAGGAGAAATGTGTAAGAAGACTAGAAATGCAAGAAGGGATCAAATTGTGAAAGACTTTAAATACCAAACAGAGGGTATCTATTTGATTCTACAGCTAATGGAACCTACTGGATTTTTTTGAATAGGGAATTGGCACTTTCAGACATGTGCTATAGGAAAATCATTTTGACAGCTGTGCAGAAGAAGGAGATGGAGTAGGGTCAGACTTGAGACAGGGAGACTGATTAGGAAGCTGATAGTCCAGGAGAAAGGTAAAGAGGATTTGAATTAGGGTAGTGGCTGTGTTTGAAGAAAAAAAGGGGGGAAATGCATTAGATTTTTGTGGAGATTAAAAATAAATACATCTGGCAACTGTTTGGCTATGATAGAGAAGACACCAAGATTGCAAACCAGGGTGATTGGTAGGATAGTACTGATAAAAGTCCACTTATTTAGTCATCAAATATCTGTAAAACATGGCACTGGGAACTATATCAAATAATATAACTTTTTCAGAGTGCAACTTAGTTGATTCTTAGATCATGTCAAAACTAAAACATGAATTTTAAAAGAAATTCAGTCAACTATGCACATGTTTCCAGATTTCTCTAGCCAAAACATTTTGAAGATTAACTAGAATTTTCAGTGTCCAGATATTTTTGGTATCAAATGGTCATGAGATTAGGTACTTTTAATGGCTAGAAATGACAACACTTAAGCACCAATTGAAATTGCAGTCATTCCATTAGAGATAATTCATCATCTAATGGTGACTCAAGTAACAACTTGCTTGCATAGATCATTTTAAAAAACAGGAACTAGGATCCTGTAGGCAATTTTCCATGCTTTTTTTTCATAGAACACATTTGGGCAACATAGAGAAATATCATCAGTTATAAGTGGAAAATATAATAGATTAAAAATAATACCATAGGAAGGTTGGGAAAAGTTTCAAGTTATAATCAAGTTAAAGCTTGCAGAAAATCCCTTAGATATAAACCACCAAAGTCCCAAACATTTAAGATTCTGACATGTAAAGGATTATGGGTGAATTGTAAATTCAGAAACTCAAATAGGTAAAAATGAAGAAGATATTGTTTTAGGCATCTGTTCCCTATAAGCTCAAATATTTCATGTTTAAAAAGAGAAATGATGAGTTAAATGAAAAGTTATCTTTTCTCTAGCATTATCATAAGGGAAACAGTCTTTCTGACCTACATGGAAAATATTATATTTTAATCTATGTTGCTTATAAAGTGGAATTTTTATTGCCATTCCTAATTAAGGAAAGAATATTAGAACACAGATATACTAGACAGAAAAGTTTGCTTAAGGAAGTCAGACTTATTAGAATTCAGATGTAATGGAAGAGGTTTGAGAAGCCACATAGGTCAGTGATTAAAGAATCCATTTAGTAGTCAGGAAGCTTTTACAAGTCTTGCTTCTGACATATACTATATTAACGAACATGGACAAGTCTTAGGCAGCTCTTTAAAATTATAAATTGCAGATTCTTTGTGGATCTATACTGGGAGAAGGAAGTTTCATACAAATAGGATCCCAGATCCAAATCAAAACAAAACAAAATGGAAAGGTTTACCTTTAGACAACTTCTTTTTTGGAGCTACTTTAACTGTTCTTGTATAACTTCAGGACAAATTAATACATACATCACCAACCTAGCTACTACTTTAGATTAAATGGTCATTTGTCAGTTGGATGGGCAATGCAATTAGCAGTACCTATTGCTCTCTTCATAGGCTCTCTAGAAAGCTGTGTTGACTTTTGTCAAATAAAGTTCATCAGAAGAATTCTGCTACCCTAAGGCCAGATGAGCTGTATTAATGCTTGTATACTTAAGATTATACAGATGGGTAGAACTCTTGTTCCCAAGTTTTATCCTCACTGAGGATATTTTGCTTCATTAATCATGTTTGCATAACTTACTTTATGTGTACTATAGCTTCCATCCATTCTTTCCTGGACCTTTTCTTCTTTAAGTTTCTAACAGGCAAGTTTTCACTATTCATGATTCTCTCCTTCTAGAACCCAATTCTAATGATTAATTTTATTCATCTCTATCCTTTATCATACATATCTTTTATTGTTCATCCATTTGGCACATTCTATGTTCTAAATTTGCCAGATCATTAGGATGATTAGGTCTGTCACCTCTTTATATACTTTTTAAATTTTTTTTTGGTCAAGTGACTAAGAAACAGTAGAACTCTGATCATATAATATCTGAAGAGTCACACATTAAGATTACTTTGACAGCTGTATGAGAAATATATAAGAAAGAAGAGATTGAAATCAGTGAGACCAATTAGTAGACTGTTATGATAGTACAGGCAAGAAGGAGATGATGAGAGCTTGAATTAAGATGGGAGAGATAGTATAAGGAAAAATGAGCACAACATGATAACTTATTGGATGAGGATAAGGAGTAAAAAGAAAGGAATAGATAAAGATGGAAAGATTTTGAGCCTCTGTGAGTGAATGAATGACAATTATGTAAACAGAATTAGGAATTGAGAGAGGAGAAGATTTGGGGATTAAATTTAAGGCACCAGTGTGACACTCAGATGGACATGTCTGGGAATCAGTTGGTGACATCTAACTGGAGCTCGGGGACTAATTGTGGTTAGAGATAGAAATTTTGGAGTAGTTTTCAAAAGGTGACTGCTATCACCAAGAGAAAAGGATTGAGGACATACTTTGTGCTAAGCAGGTCCAAGGAGGACAATAATCCAGAGAAGAGAAATAATAAGGATTCTATGGACAAGTCCTAGTTAATCATAGATTTAAAAGCTTAAGGAAATTTATAGAACATTTAGTTTGCATTCTTCATTTTTACAGATGGGAAACTGAAATTTAGACAGTTTCAAAAATGTGCCCAAGATAATAAATGAAGACAGCATCAGAAGGACTCTCAGAGGCCCTTTAGTCCAAACCCTTTGATTTACAGATGAGGATCTCTTGGCTCAAGGACGTTAAATGATTTTCCAAAGTAACATAGGTAGTAAGCATCAGAGACTCCAAACTGAGTCCTTTTTCTACTACACCTTACTGGACTATTTTTTTTTGGGGGGGGTCATACATGTCCTTGGTGATTTCTATTATACCATTTTCAAGTGATAGCCATTGTTGACAATATGCTGCAGCACACTTTTATCTTTTTTTTATTTTTTTATTTTTAGGTTTTTTGCAAGGCAAATGAGGTTAAGTGACTTGCCCAAGGCCACACAGCTAGGTAAGTGTCTGAGGCTGGATTTGAACTCAGGTACTTCTGACTCCAAGGCCAGTGCTCTATCCGTTGTGCCACCTAGCCGCCCCAACACTTTTATCATTTATACATATTTACATTGCTCCTTAGGTATCCCTAAATTTTTTATTTTTGTGAGATTCTTTGGTTCCATGCTCCCAACCACATGACATCATTGGAAGAATGTTAGGGCCTTATAAACGATATGCTTTTGCAGCAGGATGAAACTGAGAGATCATTAAAAATGCTGTGAAAATTTCCAAATATGGTTCAAGTGATTCTCCTTCTATTTAACTCTAAGACCAACTCATTGTTCCCAGTAATGCCTATCTACATAACATGTATTGATGGAATATCTCAAAAGGCTACTCATGCAAAGTCCATATGCAAGAATGCAAATATCTGAAAGCTCTAGAATTTGACCCATGTGATTTTTCCACCAATAGTTCCCTCTTACTTATAGGTCAGTTCTAAGGAAATTCTTGGGGCTCTGTGGGATTAAGGTGTTTTGCCAAAGGTCCCATAACTGATAATTATCAAATGAAAGACCGGGAACCAGCACTTCCTGTCCACAAATCAAATTCTCCTATCTCCAGTGCCACACTGTCTTTGTATTTCATAATTCAGGCAATATTAATAATTCTCTATTTTTTCCTTGTATAGACTATTAGGCTCATTTATTTTAAGGACCAGGGAATCTAATTGAGAAAATCTGTAATATTCTGTGACTATATTTAACTAGCTCAATATCATCAAGAGAAATACCAAGAAAATATCACCATCTGTTGAGAATCCCTTTTCTATTTGGGCTTTATCCAGGACATCCTCCTTGGCACGTCCATCTTAGATGATAATGTGTCTGCCTATTTTGAGCCTCATTGCTGTAAGTAATGAGGAAATTGTTGAACAAATTACCCCTATACTTGCATCTTTATTATTTTAATTATAGTACAAATGGATCATACTTTGAGGAAAGCCTTCAAGGATGAATTTTGCTTCATTAGAAAAGAAAAAATACATGCATTACAATGGCTCTAAATTGGCATATTTAAATAAGCTGTAGATTCTTTGGGAAAAAATGGATGAAAGTAAAAATTAGTTCATATCGCCCTTTAAAAAATTTTTTTTAATTTAAGGCAATGGGCTAAATGACTTACCAAGGTCACACAGCCAGGCAATTATTAAGTGTCTGAGGCTGCATTTGAACTCAGGTCCTCCTTACTCTAGGGCCGGTACTCTATCCACTGAGCCAGCTAGCTGACTCCTCATATCATCATTTTAAAAGTTTAACTGATAATGAATGACATTTTATGACATTTATTAACTAGTTACCTATGTGACATTTTATGCAAGGCATTGAGTATACAAATATAAAGTCAAAAACAGTCATTGCCCTCAAAGTACTTACATTCTAATAGGGGAAATAAGACACATTGGCAAGTGAATCTCAGGGAGAGGCACTTTAATCCAAAAAAATTATAGGGGTTATGAGTGATGCTATAAAGAAATAGGGTAGGGGCAGCTAGGTGGCACAATGGATAGAGCACCGGCCCTGGAGTAAGGAGGACCTGAGTTCAAATCCAACCTCAGACACTTAATAATTGCCTGGTTGTGTGACCTGGGCAAGTCACTTAACTTCACTGCCTTAAATAAATAAAATTTCAAAAAAAAGGAAATAGGGGCAATGAGGAAGAACAGTACATAATCATAAACTAACACCTTAGTCTATGATGGGCCACATAAATAAACAATACTTTTAAGTCAGGAAGAACAGTTGTTCATGAAAGAAGATGATGTTTTTCCTTCACAGTTGAAGAGGACCATGTAATCATATTCATGATGACATGATTTGCACAATTATGTTTATTATAGTGAGGGAGTGCTGTGAAAAGGATCTTTTGCACTTACCTTTTCCAAAACCATTCTACCCCATGGCCTGATTTATGGGAAACAGGACTATTGATGATGATCTGGATGCTATGGGAGTCTCTTTATCTTTGAATTATTTTTTCTTCCTCTCATATCAGTGAGGGCCTTTGGCACACCATTAACTCTGGACAAATACCAGAAAGATTTCTGGTGACAGAATGTGACAACCTGGTACATCCTATTCTACACCTCTTTTGTCTCTTCATCATGCCAGGCTAGAGTCAAACTCAACAAAGTCTTCTTTCTCTGCTGATTCTTCCAAGCTGTAGTTTGGCTGTAGTTTCACTGGATAGTAGGTAGGGATAGTGGGAATCTCATTCATCCAACCATATGTGTCTCTAATTAGATAGTGAGGCATTTGGCTACCCTAAGAGAGAATAAAACATACAGAAGAAATCTATGCTAGAGACTGGAAGTCTGATTTTTGAAGATATCTCAAAATTGAGAAAATTCCAAAAACTGATTAGATAATTGAAAGCATACCAACTCAACTACTACTGGGTTTACTTTCTTTTTTTTAAAGAAATTCTTTATGAATTATCTTTCTAGGGGAATGTAATTATTGAAATCAATGAGAAGACAAGATACAGACTTTTGACGACAATTTTCCTTGGTAGACTATACCTTAACAGTCACAGAAATGATAGGGAGTTATAGGCAATTGAAGATTGTGCTCTATTTGTTTATTTTTTGACTTTTTATTATACTTAATTTTAGCTAAAACATAGAAAATCTTTTGTTGTATATAGATAATATAGCTACATCATAATGCTTTTTGAAAACATTTTCAGTCATAAAAAGAATAGATAAATTTTCCATCCAGCAAAATTTGAAAGAGGAAAAGAAGGAAGAACGTTAAAGAGCATGTATATTATAAGGAAAAATTTTCTTGAAGTATAATTAACTGAACTAGCAATGGCAAAATGCAGATAAAATGATCATGCACTGGATGTGCATGAGCCAACTGAGGAAGGAGAATGGGCGTGGTGTAGAAGAGATTCTGAATTAGAGTCACCCAGGTGGTACCATTGGCCCAGGACAAGTTTGTGGTTATACAAAGTAAGGATGAACCTACAAAGCATAGAGAGGAAGAGGCAAATTGTAATTACCTATATATTATAGATTGTAAATCAAATGCTTGTGTAAACAATTTGTATATTAACCTGTATTTCTTTCTTCAGAGGTTAAATTCTTCTACTTCTATAGGGAGGAAGAGGCATATTTTAATTACCTATATATTATAGATTGTAAATAAAGTTCTTGTATAAGCAGTTTGCAGTTTGCATATTAGCCTGGATTTTTTTCTTCAGAGGTTAAATCCCTCCACTTCTCCAAATATCCTCCCTTTTCTTCTTCACTCTCTCTCCTAAATTATATGATAAAGCTTACCCTGTCTCCCCCCCAAAAAAAAACAAAGAACAATATACAAATATCTCACCATATTTGGAATTATATTAAATATATGTATATATATATACACACATATATGAATATTTACATTACATATTTAAATATGCTTTTACTACATTATCTATGTGTGTATATATGTGTATATATATATGTACATATATATATATATATATATATATATATATGTACATATAGTTAAAATTTCTATCCTTCGATTTGGCCAGTCCAACATCCTTCCTTTTCTTAGGATATGACTTTTGTTTTCTAGCAAAGAGCACAAGCTGCTGGTAAACAGAGAGTACATGAGTACATCCAAGGATCAGTTTAAGAAACATGGCTTGAAATTACATGTTTGGTCCCTATAAACACTACTAGTTACAAGCAGAAAGACTCAGACAGACTTCTTTTCACTGATCCATGTTGCACCTTTAATCCACATTCCTTTTTCCTGGCTAGAAAGAATTGGAACAGTTTGGGAAACTGGTAGTTATAGCAAAAGGGTATTCCACAAGATTCAGCTTGATGAAATGTTTCAACATTTTCCACTTGGAACTGTCAACATTCGGGTGTGCTGTTAGAGCATGGCAACATGGGAAAAAATAAACCTGGAAAATGCCCTAAAGGATATTGATTTTTCTAATCCCAGTGGGAGGTCTAGGCATGAAAGAAGAGTCCAGACCCAGGGTCAGGTTCTGTCCTTCAGTAATTTTTTTTTCTCTTGCTTTGTAGAACATTTATTCATAAGTTCAAAAACAGCACTTAAACAAACAAACACACTTTTATCTTACAGAAGGACATCATCACATCATCTAATCTAAGACTTGTTTTCTCTAGAGGGAATCTTGCAGAGATTTTCCTCAGAAAGTAATTTATTCATAATATTGGATTAGAGAGGTTTTAGATAAGCTACTTAAAAATGCATGTTGATGTACATTTTTATCTTGTATGTTTATCTACTCTTATCATTTTCTCAATGAAGAAACAGTAGTTCATTATTATAAGTTTGTCATAGCATAAGAATACTAATGAGTACAATGGATAAGAAAGAAAGTGAAGTAATTAGAAGTACCCCATTAGTCACTCATCTATAAAGGACATCATCAAGAATCAGCATTTAAGAATTTTTAAAAGTCTCTAAATATTAAAATAGATAACTATCTTCTAAAATTACAACAGATTAGAAGGTAGTTGACATCAGGGAGTAAAATAGTTAGCAACCTAAGCATATGACAAAAGACAAAAAAAATAATCAAAAGTGGACAAAATTAATGAAAATGCCCATCACCATGAGGCCATATAAGTGTAGGAGGAAACACTCCACAGGTCTCATTAGGATCTTAGATTATTATCATGTAATAGCATAATTTAATAATTGATTCTAATAATAATCAACCAATAAGAATTTTAAAGTATCTATTTTCTTTGGACCAGATGCTGAACATTTAAATATAAAGAATTCTGTCATTTTTCAGCCTTATAGAAGGTTAAGTTAAAGTTACACAATAGTATGTCAACAATTAATAAGCACTAATGAAGAGTTTACTATGTACTGGGATCAGTATTAAGCAATGGGAGCACAAATCAACACAGAAAAACAGTCTCTGCCCTTAAGAAGTTCACCTTCTAATGAGGGAAGACTGAGCATAAAAGAGAGAGGGGGAGATCATGGGAAGGGTAAGGGAGCAATATAGAGACAGTCCTTTGGAGATAAGTCTGCAGTGCAATCCAGAAAGGAGATGAACATGTTTCTTCCTCTCCGTATGGAGGTCCCTTTGGCCTCTTTAATTTGGAGGTTCTTGTTGTTTCAAATTGTCTTACTCTTTGTAATTCCCATTTGAGATTTTCTTGTTAAAGACATTGGAGTGGTTTTCTAATTCCTTCTCTAGCTCATTTTGCAGATGAGGAAACTGAGGCAAATAGTGTTAAGTGACTTGTCCAGGGTCACACAGCTAGTTAGTGACTGAAGCTAGATTTGAACCGAGGAAAATAAGTGTTCCCAACTCCAGACTCAACACTCCATTCACTGTGTCCCCTAATTGTCCAACATTGGAGGGTCTAAGAGTAAGTTGTCAAACAATCAGATGAGATCTCAGGCATGGAGAATTATTTTGAAAATGAATAGTCCAAGGATAGAGAAAGCTTCTAGAATAAAAGATTTCTATGGGATGATAGAGACATGTAGGATGGAGTTTGTTAGTGTGTTTGGGCTACTTCCACGGCAACACATGTCACAAGGGTCTCATTAAAGAAGTCATCTATTCTTTTATTTCTCACTAGGACATTTTTGTTGTATTGAATTAGTGAAGGGCAGAAATCAGAGATAAGGTAGATGGATCATCCTCCAGCATTCCTGTGGCTCTAGGTCATAGGCAGGCTAAATGTTAATCAATAGAATAAGTCAATTGAAGTGTCCCTGACTGGCCTGATGTGAGTTATCAGTTCAGCTAACAAATAACATTAATGTCTTCCATAAGTATTTTTCATTAATATGCAATTCCTGCAAATGACCCTGGGTATCCTTATGAATAGCAAGGGCTCAAAAGAAGTAGCTTGAAGGACATAGGGTCAGATTATCTCCTCAGAGCATAGTGTTAACTCCTGTGTTGAAGGGCTTTCAAAGTAGGAGGGAGAGGGGGAAATCTCACAAAGTTAGGGCTTAGAGAAGGACTCCATATCAAGGTATCCTCTTTGATTATATAAAATGTAAAAACACTTTGGTAATAATTTTCTCATTTGTATCTTAGAATATCTGAATTTGGAGGTGAATAATTGTGTCTTCTAAGGCCTAAGCCCAGTTTTCTTAGCTTTGCCAATAGATTTCTTAATGAGCCTGTCCATACTGTCAATAATGTTATAGTTTGCAGCATTTAGAGTGTAATATTAAAAATGAAATCATTCCTAATTTCAAGGAAATTTAGAATCTATTTGAAAATAACATGACTAATCAGTACACAGACAAGAAAATACTAATTATAGTATATATAATTGTTATGATATTGTTATATTTTATTTTATATTATGTTATCTCATCCCATCTCTTCTCATAATCTTTTGTATTGTACTGTTACATTATGTTATATGATATTATTTGATATTATATGTTATATAAAGCTATACAAAAGAATTTCTAGAAAGAAGGATCACTAAGAAAAATGGAAAGATTGGGAAAGGTATTATGCAGACTGTGGCACCTGAACTGTATTTTAAAGGATGTTAGGGATTCTAAGTGGTAAAGAGAATGTGTTCCAGATGTAGGGGACCACCTGTGCAAACACACCAAAGCACAAGATGGAATGCTAGGAGAGAACAGCTGGCAGGCCATTTTGACTGTGAACAAAGAGTGCATTAAAGGGAGTAATATGAAACAGGACTGAAAAAGCAGGTTGGAGTCAAATTAGGAAGGTCTTTCATTGCCAGATTGAGGATTTGGGAGGTTATACCAAAGGTAATTGGGAACCACTGAAAGTTTCTGAATTGGGAGGTGACGTGGTCAGATCAGTTTGATAACTTTATGAGGATGAATTGGAGACAGGAGAAGTTGGATGCAGGGAGCATAATTAGGAGGCAATCTACTTACTTCACAGATGATATTGTTGTTTGCTCAAACACTTTGTACTTTCTCTTTTGAAATAGCCTCCATAACCTATCACCTATTCTTTTGAACATTCTCAAGGGCAACGCATCCAATGAGGGGTTTGATTGCAGGTAATAAAGTCACAATCAATCAAGGGTGATGGATGAAGTTGGTGACAAAGTCAAGAAATGTCACATAAGTCTTAAGGATAAAGGTACGGTTATAGAGGGATGGAACTTTTTGATTCACCTCTGACTTCAAGAATATTCCCAAAGGGGCTGTCAACTTGTCCTTTACAATAGCAGTATTACTATCCCAATTAAGTGCATGATATTTGGAAATTATAAACTCCTTGAAGTCAAGTGCTAGGTTATATCTGCCTTTGCTGCCTCAGTTTTCTTCCCCAAAGTGCCTTTGCCAACAGCAAATACTTAATAAATATTAAAGTTAATTGAATCTTTCTTTTCTGAATTATAAACTGGTTTCTTCCTAATTTTCCAACTTTCTCAAACCTTATTCTCCACCCACACCTCTAAGATGACTTACCAGTATCTCACTGAACATAACACAACACATCCCATTTCTGTATCTAGTTCTGTATCTATTGATACCAATATGCTTTCCTCCTCAGTTATCTTTATCTACTCTGTATAAATCTTGAAATTGCATAATTATAGATAAATTGTCTCTGCCATTAGAACATAAGCTCCTCTAGAACAAAGATTATTTTTGTCTTTACAATGCAGGTGTCACAGTGTATAGAATTCTGTGTCTGAAGGCAAGCCAGATATTTACTAGCTGTGTCTGGGCAAGTCACTGAATCCTGTTTGCTTCAGCTTTCTCATCCATAAAATGCGCTGGAGAAGGAAATGGCAAATTACTCCAGTATCTTAGCCAAGAAAATCCTAAATCAGGTCTTAAAAAGTTCTACAAGAAGAAGAAGCATCTCTAACTTAGCACAAAGAAAATGGTCATTAAATGCTTCTTGGTTCTGTCTGATACTCTGAGATGAGAATCTGGACTATATTTAAAACCCAATCTTACCTCTCTATCTCTAGACTTTTATGAGTATTGCCATATCTAACCCCTAAATTTTAAAGGTTGTACCTTCAGGCAGAGATTACAATATATAGAAAAACAGGATCTTTCTTAGTTTGATGGGCAATCATTGGATCATAATGGTTTTGTGCACTAAACCTCAGGAGCTAGACCAAACAATGCAATAGTAGAACATTAACATTTGTTCATAGCTAGACCTTTTTAGGGTCTTCTATAAAGAAGGGCAATTGTAGAACAAATGCTGCATTGAAAGTAATTCCAATGATTATGGTTTACCAACTTCATTGGAGTTTTTCTGGAGTTATCAATAGATGGAATGAATAGAATATCCATCCATCCTGAATTCAGAAGGACTCTATTTCCTGAGTTCAAATCTGGTCTCAGACACTTACCAGTTGTTTGACCTTGGACACATCACTTAATCCTGTTTGTCTCAGTTTCCTCACCTGCAAAATGAACTGGAGGAGGAAATGATAAACCACTACAGCATCTTTACCAAGGAAATCCCAAATGGAATCACAGAGTAGGACACAACTGAACAACAACAACAAAAATGTTGAGTTATCCCCCCTCCCCTCACAAAACAGCTTATTGCTGGTTCAAGTAATCCAATTAATCAATCAATAAATATTTATTAAGAGCCTACCATTTGCCAGTTACTCTACTAAGCATTAGGTATTCAAAAAGTGGCAAAAAGTAAAGTCCCTGACTACAGTTTATAATCAAATGGGAGAAATAACATGCAAATAAATATACACAAAGCAAGTTATTCAGATGATAAATAGGAAATAATTAATGGAAGCAACACACTATAATTAAAAAGGGTAGGAGAAGGCTCCCTTTTAAAGATAGGATTTTAGATGGAACTTAAAAGAAACTAGGGAATTCAGTAGTCAGAGTTAGACTTACTTGATTAATTGACTTCAAAGGAACAGTATGGCATAGGAGATAGAGAGCTTGCCTCAGTCAGAAAAGCCTGGGTTCAAGTTACCCTTCTGATTCTCACCCTATAAGAGCCTGGACAAATCATTTAATCTCTCAGTAAAGCTTTAAGAGTATAGATTGTCCAGAAAGTGTGAATATGCATTTCTAGAGGAATTTCCTCATCATAGGCCCTCACATAAATGAAATCAGAGGTGAAATAAAAACCTCTGCCTCAGTTTTGGGGTTATGACTGTCATCTAGTGTGTTAGCTATCCCTCTTACCAATGTGTTTCTGTAAATTTTATTAATATGTCATCTATGGGGGCAGGTAGGTGGCAAAGTAGATAGAACACTGGCCCTAGAGTCAGTAGGACCTGAGCTCTAATCTGGCCTTAGACAGGATGTTGCCTCAGTCAAACTGAGAGTTGTTTAAAAACCCTAGCTTCAAAAGACCAAGGTCACTTCATCCAGGGCTAGGGCCAGTTGTCTTTATCCTTATCTGCATTGGACCCAGATGATTCCACAGGAAAATATGAAGTTGATGACTTTTCACAGCACCCCCTCACTTAAATCCAATTTACTTTTATTTCATGGCATCTTATCTCTGGTGTGATAGTCCTTTCTGAGCATTAAAGGCAAACAACAACCATAATAACTAGCTGTGTGACCCTGGGAAGATTAACCCCAATTACCTAAAAAAAAGGGGGAAAAACCATAATATCTGTGTAGTTTAGGTGGTATAGCTCATCTCTGTCCTCAGATACTTATTAGCTGTATTACCTTGGACAAGTCAGTTACATTTTGTTTTGCCTGTTTCCTTTTCTATAAAAAAGGAATAAGATAGCACCCATATCCCAGGTTGTTGTGACGATCAAATGAGATAATAATTTTAAAGCACTTTTTAACACGATGCTTAGGACATAATAAACATTATATGTCATTATCATCCTTAACCTTACTCAAGTCACTAATAAAAATATTAAATAGCATTGGACCAAGAACAGGTGTCTGAAACAATCCCCTAAAAAAAAAATCTCCTGCCAAATTGGTATAAAACTATTTAAGACCATTCTTGGAGTAGCCCAAATTAATCTAACTGAACTAACTAATCTCCTTGTCTTATCAACTAGAACACAAAGAAATACTTTATTGATTGCTATTCTAAACTATATTTACTTAGCCAATTTACTACTCCTCTATGATTGGAAATTATAGCCCATAGAAAAAGACACACTACATACATACATATACATCCTATTGAAAATGTGTATGTTGGAGGCAGCAAAAAAAGTATTTGTTTCCCCACAAAGGTTTCCCTTTCTTGCTATTCCAGGACTATTTAGAATTCCAGAGCATTGCCTGTTTCATAATTCTGAGTCCTTTCTATGTATTAACATAACTTTATCTCATCCATGTTTTGCCAGGACTGGCATAGCAAAATAAATAATCCAATTAAAATGATTGCAGACATGGTGGAAGAAAGAAAAGGTATGATGCTATGATCTTTTTATAATAAAGTTTAATAATTCAATGATTTCACAACATATATTAAGCATTTATCATGTATTTTACTATATTCAACAAACACTAAATACAGTGGAATATTGTATTTGCTATACCTTTAAGTCTACTCTATGATGGCAAAATATATTCCAATGAAGTATTACTTCTGAAAATTTGTTTCTTTCTGATAACCTTATGAAGAATGACCTTGATGTGATTTAAAATTTTTATATAGTTGGAAAATTAACAATGATTTTGTATAGTTAGTGATATTAATTTTTGTTTGAATTTAGAGTCCAAATTATTTTTCCCTTAATATTTTATTTTCACTTCTCTTCACATGCCTTGATAAATTAATCCCTCAATGTCCTTTAAATTTTATCAAAGCCATCATGGACTTCCTGTTTTTATCTACCTATCTACCTATTTTTCAATTTATCTATCTATCTATCGATCTATCTATCGATCTATCTATCTATCTTCCTCCCTTTCTCTCTCCCTCTCTTTCTTCCCTCCCTTCTTCCTTCCTTCCTTCCTTCCTTCCTTCCTTCCTTCCTTCCTTCCTTCATGTTTTTTCTGTCTGTTTATATATCTCATACAGAGAGTGATACCAGAATCCAGTTCCCTTTTCCATATATATGTGTGTGTGGCAGTATATATATATATATATATATATATATATATATATATATATATATATACACACACACATATATATGTATATATATGTATATATATACATGTATGCATATATTTATTTATAAATGTTCATGTGTGAAAGGAAATGAATGAATACATGGCAAATGATCTTGAAGATATAGATATATAAATATATATTCATAAATAAATATATTCACATATATATGAAAGATAATTGGATTCTACCATAGATATCATATATATACACAAATATATGTATATTGTTTCAATGCCATTTCTATTTTCTTAATAAGCCAATAGGAAATTGTGATTTTACATTTCAAATGTGATGTTTCCATTGTCCTTGATTGTAAAAGAATTTGTTAAAAAAAATTTGTCTATCTTTCCATCTTTCATCTATTTATTATATTCCTTTCAGTTCTAGTGTTTATCCCTCTGAGTTACTGATTACTTCAGTCTTAAAATTATTTACTTAAATATATTTTGTCATCCTATTTTATGAATCATCATAACTGTAAGATTTTTAAAAGAGAAAAACATATACTTATTGTTGGCTATTGTCATGGAAGAGGTCTAATATATAGTTCAAGTTGAAGAGGTTTCTTCATAGATTATATGATCTTCCATATTCTTCTGTTTATGGATGATGTTGTGGTGATTATCTCAAACTTCAGAACACTACAGAGAGTCCTAAGTGAGGTTCATACTCACTCAAAAGAGTTTTGTCTAACCGCCTAAATAAAAACGAAGCAGATGAAGGATATTTGTTGTTCAGAGAATTCTGAAATAGTTTTATCATAAATACATAGGGCTCATACATCAGTATTTTTGTCTTATATGGACACTACAAATATATAAAGAGAGCAACACCAAGAAAACACAGGTGCTCTATCAATCAGAACTACACCAATGGAATCATTGATTACAGTAAATGCACAAGTTTTGAATACTGTGGATAAGTTTATCTTGGCAGTGTACTTTTCAGGGAGGTATATATTGACAACGAGGTTGATGCACTCTTTGCCAGAGATAGCTCTGTATTTTAGAGTTTCCAAAAGAAAATGTGGGAGAGAAGAGGCATTAGACTGCCACCAAACTGAAGGCCCACAAAGCTGTTGTGCTGACCTCAACTCTGTGCTATGTGTTCTATGTCTGTGAAAACTGGGCAGTCTACCAGGGCCAGGAAACTTAATTGCTTCCATTTAAATTGTTTTAGGAAGATTCTGAAGATCACCTGGTAGGGAAAGATGCCAGACACCAAGATCCTTTCTAGAGCTAAACTGCCAAGCATTCAAATATTACTATAGAGAAAGCAACTATGATGGACTGGACACTTTGTTGGAATGCCAGAAGTACTCTTGCCAAAAAGACCATTTTTGTGAATAACTCACAGAGGGCAAGTGCTCACAAGGGAGTCAGAAGAAGTGATACCGTGACACCCTGAAGGTCTCTCTTAAGAACTTTAGAATTGATTTTAAGGGCGGAAGACACATGGGCAGAGGACCTCCCAGTATGGTGAGCCCTCATCAATGAGGGTACTGCATGCTACTAGGAAGGCAGAATTAAAGCAACTCGGAGGAAATGTGACATACATAAGTTTACAGTAAGCAACCCAGATGTTCACATGGATCATTTGTGCCTGATCTAACCTGTAGTGGAGCATTCTAAACTCATATTGGGCAGATCAGCCACTTTAATTTGTCTCAGAAATAGGGATGTCATTTCAGTCTTCTTTGATAACAAAGGACCATCCAATCCAGAATTGATCAATAATGAGAAGCAACTAGCATAGAATAACAACAGCTTGACTGCCTTTGGAAAAATGGAAAGTTCTTTCAATTCCTCAAGTCTCTCCTTAAAACAAAGACCCATCTTTTAAATATCAAAATTATTTGGATGCAAATCATGGAACACTGTAATTTTTGAAAAACTAAAATGGAGGATCAACTAAGGAGAATGGAGAAATGCATGGGCAACATAATCAAGGTGCAATACAGTTTTTAAAAATTTTATTAATATAAGGCAATGGGATTAAGAGTGATTTGCCCAAGGTCACACAGCCAGGCAATTAGGAAGTGTCTGAGGTTGGATTTGAACTCAGGTCCTCCTAACTCTAGGGCCTGTGCTCTATTCACTGTACCACCTACCTGCCCCTGCAATATGTTTTTTAAAAGAGTTTTTATTTTCAGTGTAAATAGTATGAAGGTGTCATCAACAAACTATGATTGGGAAAAGAATGAGCTGCTATTGTGGGATAACTGAGAGAAAAGTGGATTCTCATGATTTTTGTCCCATTCATATTCTTACAATGTCAAATGAACATTGGGTGGTATTCATTTAAAGAATTTACAGAGGACATAAAAAAAGATGCATCTTGGATGGGCAAACATATATGGATTATAATCTACATCATTGGAGGGAAAAACTAATATTGATGAGAGCACAGATCTGATAAAGTATCATAGTGGTTAATTACCTATAGACACAGTAATACCACCCTCAATCTTTGGAGAATATCTCTCACATCCGATAGTAAAATGACAAGAAGAAGAAGAAGAAGAAGAAGAAGAAAGAAGGAGGAGGAGGAGGAGGAGGAGGAGGAGGAGGAGAGAGAGAGAGAGAGAGATTTTAACTTGCATAATGTGGGTATGTAGACCCTTTAGTTACAGCTCAGAATCTCAAAATTTTAGTTGGAAGGAATAACAGGTGCCATCAGGTTCAACCTGTAGAAAAATTATTTTTATATTTTACCTGAGAAGTAATCATTCAGCTTCCAATCAGAAAACTCCAGCAGTGGAAAATTATAAACTCCTGAAAAAGGATCATATCTTCTTGCACTAGAGATATACTTCAGACACTCTTTTTCTGTACAGGAGCAGATTTTTGAAAAATGTGATTTCAGTAGAGTTAGAATATGCATATCTATTGCTTTTCCTGAGCAGCCAATTTTCTCCCCCTTGGGAAGTGGTCTCTCTTTGGCAAGGGTAGTTTCATTAAGACAACAAAAAGAGAAATTCTCAGAATTCTGGAAGAAATAGAGCTGAATTCATAGATGTTGAAGGTTCCAATCCCCCCCCCCCTTTTAATTACTTGAATCTTCAAGTATTTGAAAGACCAACAGTTGAAATAGGATTAGAATTGTTCTACTAAACGTTGGAGGGCAGATCAAGAATCTATGGCTCCAAGTTAAATATTTAAGGGTGGGGGAACCCAGCAGTTCAAGTTTTCCAAAAATTGTATGAGATGTGTTGAAAGGTAGATAAAACATTCTAATTGGAGAAAAACAAATAAAAGTTGTCTAAACAATAGTCTAGGGAGGTATAGAAGAAATTCATGCTAACAGACATCTTGGCTTCTTAGAGATCTGATATTCTGCAGTCTATATCCTTTGTCTTTCCTTTTTATTACATATGCTTCGGATAGCAGTTAGATTGCTTAAGAATATAATAGAAGAGTTTTATAGATATATAGATCTCATTAATATTGCCTTGTATAAAGAGAATTCACATCAGGATTTTTCATTTCTTCAGATTCTAAATGTAATAATACATGATAAGAGGGTCTAGGTTGCCCTCTCTCATATCTGGGCTTATATTCAAAATGGATTCAGATTTGGGGAACCTGATATCTAAAAAAGATGAATCAGGCTCATTTTCTCTTTGTCTCTCATTTTTTATATCCCAATCCTAGAGTCCAAGGGAAACTAAATCAAAGCTTAGTTGAGGCTCAAATCTAGGGTCTCCCCTGAAGGCATTAGAAAAGTACTAAATGTTGATTGGATATTTGGATAGGGCAGTTGTTTATTTCCTCCCCACCAAGGGAATGCTTAAAACACAACTGGTTTATTGATATGGATTGACAAAAACAGTAAACAATAACTTCTACTATCCTCTCTCAGGTGGCACAGCACATAGAATGCCTAAAGTCAGAAAAACTCATCTTCCTGAGTTCAGAACTGGTCTCAAACAATTACTACCTGTGTGACCTTATGCAAGTCACTTAACCCTGCTTGTTTCAGTTTCCTCATCTGTAAAAAAAAAAGGAAACCACTTCATTGCCAAGAAAACCTCAAATGGGTTCACAAGAGTTGGACAGGACTGAAGAACAAACAAAAACAACAGGAAGTTGATAGTGAAAACATTAAAACATGAGCCAATTAGTGGGGTTGCTAAACAAGCATTTCAGCTTTATCTGGAATCTTTACTAAAACTCCCCTCAGGACCCTATTTTCTGGAATGTCTTGATATGACTTAACCTTATCCTGTGGTTGATGGTCATCTGTTTTAAAAAGCATTGTTGTAGCTTGAGGGAGCTTTTGCTGTATATTGCTGCCAGCATTGACTGAGAGATCCAGGAGCTTCTGGCCTCTTGAGTTCATGATGTTACCTCAAAAGTTGGAAATGTTTTTCCTGGGATCAATCAAACAAAATAAGATCAAGGCTCAGTTTTTGTCTCTAAAGCACAAGTCCATGAAGCTATGTGCAAATGGCTACCAAAGGACTAGGGGAGAGGAGCACAACATTCTCTATCATGGGAAGTTCAAGAGTTCCCAAATGACATATGGAAAGCGAGAGGGTGTCAGAAGGGTGAAGCACCGATTTTAAAGTTTATTTAGTGGGATATTCTTCTTGGCTCTACTGGTAGTCAATCCTGTTTCCAAACATAACCTATTTGGGGAAGAAGGGTGACATATGGAGACCAAGAGACTAATAATGAGATTCTTCATCATCTTTCAATGTGCTCTGAGCACATAAATTCTTATAAGTGATCAGGAAGGAACTTAGTCTATGTTTCGTGTCCATCCCATGCATGCTCCATGGACTGGATCCTGTTAACATAAATAATTACTGGTGCATTGGCTACTCAACATCCATAAAACATCATCAATGAATTAGCCATTCAATAATGTTTTGGCCTTTGTTGACACAGCTGGCTTATGTCTAAGTTATTAATTTTATGCCCATCTAGCTTAAAAACACTCAGAACAGCCATTTAGAGAAGATTGCAGCAACTGTACTTGAATAAATCCAAGTTCAGTGGTAAAAAACAGGATCTTCCTGATTTCCACTTGCGGGAAATCTGAGTCCTGTATCTGGGAAGCTTAGGAGAAAAGTAACATTCCCCACCCCCCCCCCCCCCAGTCTGGTACAGTTTCATTTCTTAGGAATGTTACCAGTCTAAAAGGAGTCCTTTGTTACTGTTTCCTTCTGAATTTAAATATATCCCCTTTTTTATCTCTTCCATTGTATTGTTCCCCACTCCTTATCTCCCCACACCCACCAAAGATAAATTAAAGAAAGGGCATCTTATTCAGGGTGAAATGTCAACCAATCAAGGACAAAAGCAACAGGAGAAATGTGCCTTCTTTCTCTTCCCTGCTTTGTAGAGGATGTTTTCTTAGCTGCTCAGCTTCAACTTACTGGCAGGTCTAAAAATGTAGTAGAAAGTTATGACTAGGTAAGTAATTTGGAAAAGTGAGTTACCTTTGATTCAACATATCAATTAAAGAACAGCTGTGTGTGTGTGTGTGTGTGTGTGTGTGTGTAGAGAGTACAGTCCTCTTATTATAGATGGAAAGATACCATAATATAAGTGACAACTTTGAGTGTGGTCCACCCAGAGCAACCTGTGATTTAACCTAATGTAATCTCGTAAGAGTGCAGGTTCACAAGACACTGTTATCAAAACCTAAATGTTCATGAGGATGTGTGGTCATATGAATACAAGTCAGATTTATTGCTGGAAGTGACCTTGGAGACCACTGATTTCCATCCCTTCATGTTACAGATGGACAAATTGAGGCTGATAAATATTAAGTAACTTTTCTGGGATATTCAGCTAAGTCATCAATGTGGGGGGGGGGTGGCATGTACACATTGTCCCTTTTTGATTCCATTGGTATCTTTCCTTAATAAACTTCTCATACCTCAAGTTCTCCTTTTCACACTCTTCTGATGTCCATTTCCCTACTGTCCTAAGGGAAATCCCAAGTAGAATGACTTTCCCTTAACACGAAGGAGAAAGAAGTAGATGAACCCTTAATACTGTCCAATGTTGACTGATGGTGTTGGCTTTACAGTGGTCCAACAAGCAAATGTCAGAAAGGTCAGGGCAAAGTTTGGCCTGGCATATTTCTAAAGTCTTTTATTTTATGAAATATTTATGACAGGAAATTGGCTTGGACATTCCTGTAGCCAGCATGGCCTATGAACACTATGTGCTTTCCTTCCCAGAATTTGTAAATGCAGCTAGTTGTTCGAAGGAAGACCCAAATACCTCATTCCTTTACATCTAAAGGGAGCCGATAGAGGAATGCAAACTTTGATTTGGAGCTAGCCCTTTGGTGAAGGATTACCATATGCCTGCCACACAAGGAAATTCCACCATGCCCACCAGAATTTATACAGCAGGGTGAGCTATGAATAGAAAGTTTGTATACAGTTATGAATATGGATAAAATATATCACTCATGGTCTAGGGAAGAGCAAATAAAATCAAAAATGTTTTAAATCACATGTTTTCCAAACACATCCAAAAGAAAATAAATATAAATTGTGTGTGTATTTGTTACTATTTGAAGCACCTTTGCATGAGGGGTTATCAATTTTCCTTTCCTTTATGAAGATGCAAGTAACATATGATCTAGTGAGAGAAGGACCAGTCTCCAGAATGCCTGGTAAAGTCTTTGCTGAAATATTTTGCATTTTTCATTGCCTTGGTATTCATTCAGTATTTTTAGAAGAGCATGAGCTAGAGTATCTGAGTAGGTCCAGGAAAACTTTCTGTCGCACTGGGGATAGGTGTTTAATTTATTCCCATCAGTATCTGTTTACCCTCTTAGCCTCAGAAAGATTCTTCTGACTTGTACTGACCCTCCTTCCATCTTTTCCCTCATCTATCTAGATGCTTGGGGTGTGTCTGTGTGATGCCATTACATGTATATTAGATATGTGTGTACAAGAGGTGCCCAGAGAAAGAATAAATGCCTTCACTCAATCAGTCAAAAATCTTTAGTAAATGACTGCTATGTTCCAGACACTGTGTGAGGCATAGGGTTTACAAAAACAGGTATAAGATTGTCTCTGCTTTCAAGGGTCTTATAATCTAACATAAATTTTAAATAGTAATGGCAAGGAAAACAATGCCAAAGATGAAAACAGAAAAACCAGCCAATTAATATTTCATTGCTGTAGACTGACCATCTCTATGCAAAAGTGTGAATTAGGTAAAGTTTGCCTTTGCTTTCATACAATTGTAGTCATATCCTCTGCATTTTAACAAGCTTCCCTCTTCCTTCCACCAGCACCCTATTTGTTTGTACAGCTCTTAACTGGCCAGTGCACCACCTTTGAAGAGAACCTCACTACAGGTGTTTCTATCTCCCATCACTCAAATATCACCTTCTAAGAGTGGTATCAGGTAATATTTTTGAATTACTGTCTTATCTCTTCTAGGGTAATTCCATTTCCATTTTAACAGGAGATTCCTAGTGAGATTAATTTAAAATATCCTTTGGATTATCTACTAAATGTAAAGCATGTAAATGTAAAGAGAGAGAAAAAGAAAATGATTCTAAGTTCCTTGGGGGCAAGGTTTTCTTTTTCTCTTTTTGTTATCTCCTGAGCTTAGCATAATGCCTGGCACCTAATAGACACTTAGTAAATGTTTATTTAATGATTGATTGAATCCCTGATCTTGGGGCCTTGTAGACTAGTAGGAGAGAAAAAAGTTGTATATAGAATAAATAGTGGTGCAAGTCTATAATGGCAACTAGTGAGGAAGCTGATCGTGATGGATCTTCTGATCTTGTGAGTTCTAAATGCATAAAAAACATTGGAATAGTGCATTTAATGAGAGACCATACAGGAAGATGCTGAAATTAATCAAATGGTCAGTATTGAGGACTTGAACCATGACAAGAGTAAAGAAGAAACAGATGTAAAGAGATTCCTTGCAAAAGGAACAAATGTCAGGCTTCTGTGGTTAAAATTTCAGGAGATAGGCTTATGCCAGTGGACTTCTCGGCATCCCTCAAATAAGTTAGCAGATTTTTATATTTTGTTTTGGAGTACTAAAGTACATTCATTTACTCAATCATCTCAGTTGACTCTCACCATAACTCAATGAGGTAGGCAGCATAAGATAATTATCCATTTTTGATGAGCAAATTGAGGTTCAAAAAGTGAGTAACTTGCTCAAGATCTCATAATTAGTAAGTGATGGAACTCTGACCTAAACCCATATTATCTAAATCCAAGTCTAGTATTCTTTCCATTACACCATGCTCCTTAATTACATTAGGCAGAAGGCCACTTATCCTTCTCATGCTTAATGCTTTTTCTCTTTCAGTGGAAGGATTCAGAAGATCAAATCAGGTTTCACAAAACTATAGCTGGATATCAAGGAAGGGAAAAAATACACATAAATGCGCACACGTATATTTATATTATATGTTTGTATTTGCATATATATATGAATATACATATACATATAATGAGATACCAGATATAGCATATATGTGGTATATAAGATACCCAGAGTTAGAATATATGCTTTCAACAAATCAGTCAAAAATCTTTATTTAGTGATTACTGTGTTCCAGACACTGGCTGACACACTGGGGTTAGAAAAACAGGTATAAAATTGTCCCTACTTTCAAGGAGTTTATAATCTAACATAAAGTTAAAATAGTAAAGTCTGCTCCCTTCCTGATAATGACCTGAGAAGTGATACTAATGCTTCATAGCTTGTGGTAGAACTTCATTGTTAGTCATATTCTCCTTCACTATTTTTGCATATAGTTTGTAGATCATGGACTTTTATATAGATAGAATACTCTCACATATGAACTTACTTCCATTTAATTGGTTTCACATTACCTCTGGAGGTAGTGGTATACTGGTAAATGTTTAACAATTGGATATCTGGAAGAAAAATAAAACTTTACACAGCACAGTTCTAAATGTAATCTGCCTTATTAATATTTTCTAAATTATTTTTTAAAACTAGACAATCAGCAAAACAAAAAATCAGGTATTAAATTGTAATATTAGCTCAGACTGAAACTTCATCAGTTGACTCTCAAGAGCTTGTTCAAAATGACTCTAAAACACCCTGTTTGGAGGGAGGGAATCTATCCATTTAATTTTTCATTATTATTTTTATGGAACCTAGTACAATGCTTTGATGTTAGTGATATGATAGTGATTAAAATGAAGACAACACCCTGAAGTTCTGGGTGAAGTTCCCAACATTTATGTTCAACATTGGTACAAAAATGAAACTCGTGTAGCTCATTCAATAGTTAGCAAAAGGAGATTTACTTAACCATAGCAAGAGGAGTAAGTTCACAAAGGAGGAATATTGAAGATGCTTCAAGTTGATTCACCTGGGTAAAACTACTATTGCCTAAGTTGCCCTACTTTTTCACTGATCAAGCACCTACTTAAGAATACTATATAGTCAGGAGACCAGAAAGTGATTTCAACAGCCTGGGTCTTTAGTTCCCTGAGTCAACCAAGTCTTAAGAATGTTTAAGGAAAAACCTGCTTTAACTTGCATGGAGGAAATGGTTAGATTATTGCTTCTACCACATATGCTCAGGAGAGAATTATTCTTCTTGGAAATAAAAGTGTCCTAATATTTAATAGTAAGAAATTTCCATCTCACAGTCTTGTACTTCAACAGTTGGTAAATTGTAGACAAATGTTTCTTTTAATAATATCAAATCTATCTTTTTTTGACATCTGTCTTTGACTATGTTACTCAGTACTGTAATGAAACCTTCTTAAACTATTGGTGCAATATTATTCCTCCAATAATGTGGTATTTTTGGAATCTACATATGTGATAATATTTCTTATCCCTGACACTAATATGAAATTCAAGGAAATGCATCAAAAATATGTTCTCACTATGAAGTGATTTCCCAATATTTGAAAAAGCATCAGAAGAGGATATTTGGATAGTATTTAGAAGTAATAATAAACTATCTTTTTTCCCCCTCATTCAAATGTCCTTTTCTATAAATAGGTTTGGTGAACAAATTCTGTTGAAGGGAATGGTTCTTGAGACAAGAGATAGAGTCAAAAGTTGAGTTTAATTATGGAGGGCCATTGAACAACTTTTATGATTTCTTCATAACTCTCAAGAAAAAAACCATGAAAATCCCCAAAGACATTTAGGGACTCCTTGGCAAAATAATCTCCAGAGGTTCACTGTTTTAAATATTTAATTTAGGTAAGGTTTCTGTGAGCTCTTTTCATGCAGGAGAGGAAAACCATGTCATCTAGTGATTTATAAGTGGATTTCAATTCTCAGTTCATCTGTTGTTTCACTGGAGGGAAAATGTCTTGAGTGCCACCCAAATTTAATTTTCAAAGAAGTGCCATTGAAGACTGTAAGAGAGAGTACATTTTATGGTGCAGTGGAAGGGGAAAACCCTCTAGATTTGGAATCAGAGAATATGGATCTGAGTCCCTGCTCTGCCAGTTATTCCCTGGGTGACATAGGAAAAATCATTTCGCTTCTCTGGGTCTCAGTTTTCTCATCTGTTAATTGATGGAGTTGGATTAGATGACCTAGAGGATTTTGATCCATCCTAGAATACTGACCCTATTATTTATTTTATGTGTGACCTTCGTCAAGTCATTTAACATTATTGAACCTCAGTTTCTCTCTGTGTAAAATGGGAAGAATTTCCCCTATGATCTCTAAGGTCCTTTCCAGCTCTAACTTTAGGGTTCTATGATCCTATATATGCTTGTCCACAAATATCAGTCTTGCTGGATGCTGTTTCCTCTCATTAGGAAAAGGTGTAGCTAGATGTGGGAATAATCATTTTGAGCTAAAAAAACTAATCAAGAAGTTAAGGACAGTATCTGTACTCTTCAGGTGCTCAGCATTCATAGGATCTTACCAGTTTTCAAAGACAAATTTTTCTTTTGCCAATAGCTAGATATTGTTCATATAACACCTGGGACTTTAAGAGCCAGGAATGCAGTCAATCTGTTCTAAGCATTAGCATTTGAGAGTAATTTACCATTCTTCAAAGTGTGGTCTTGCAGATGGCAAACACATCTAAGAAGCATCCTGGCAGAATTCACTTCATCCTTATCTCGTTTCCTCCAATGCAAACACATCTATGGAACACCAGAGGGTGCTATGACAATGGACTAACTCATTCATTCAGTGGGATTGCTTCACTCCACAGACAAGGCTGTAGCTGGTTCTGTAGCTTTCTTATTCTTCTGGTTTCCTTCTCCCCACCTTCCTGGAAGCAATCCAGGCTGTGGGTCCTTCCCTCTCAGCAAGGGATGCTTTGGAATTTGGAATGGGGGCAAAGATTAAGCCAGGAAACATAATGGAAATAACTGGCCAAACTTTTGTTGTTATGGTTCTGGGACTAGAAGCAGGCTACCCAACCTCTCTTGGATTTACCACTTTGCTATCTTCCTTTATAGCTTCTTAATTCGTCCCTCTAATCCCTCTATTTAGATAAGCTTTTCTCTATCTATAGAGAGTATAGAACATTTGACATTTTAGGGTTCTCTCTTCTACCAGGAAAAAGTGCCAGGCTTGGAGCAGTAGAACAGCAGCCCTAGAGTCAGGTGGACCTGAGTTCAAATCCAACCTCAGAAACTGAATAATTATTAGTTTGTGATCTTAGGCAAATCACTTAGCCCCATTGACTTATTTTAATAAAGATGCCATCCTTGTTTAAAAAAAAAGAGTGCCAGCCTTGTTTAAAAAAGAGTACCAGCTTTTTTGCCTTGGTATTGATTTGTGACTGCACATGATTCATGCTTAATAAAGATGAATTTGATTAGTTAAATATAAACTAGCTATTCTCACTGTGTCAGCCTATCTAATGGTATTGTTGTTCAATTGTTTTTCAGCTGTATCTAACTCTTTGGAACCCCATTTAGGATTTTCTTGGCAAAGATACTAAAGTTGTTGCCACTTCCCTCTTCAGTTCATTTGACAGATGAGAAAACTGAGGCAAACAGGTTTGAGTGACTTGCTCAGGGTCATACAACTAGTCTGAGGTCTGCTTTGAACTCAGGAAGATGAGTATTTCTGTCTCCAGATCACCTAGGTACCATTACTTAATGGTGTTTCTTCCATTATTTCTCTATTCTAACATTTGAAAGAAATCCTGAGAAAAGAGTTCTTTATAATTAAGATTTTCAGAGATCCAGCCAATATCTGATTTTGAGCAATAAAAAAATATAAGATTATATTGTTTCATATTGACAGCTGAATTTCTAAAAATGGCATTGACAATAAACTTTCATACTCTGATAGTTCTGGGTTAAGAGGTGTGGATTCACTTCCTTTCTCAATATTTGATTTTTTTTCATTTTTTTTACATTAAAAATTGTACCCATCAGAACCCATGCTTTTTCAAATGCCATAAGAAAAGATTTTTTTACTTATTTATTTATTTGTTTGTTTGTTTATTTGCTTACTGTAACACATCTAAATCAGGGAAAAGGTCTCTTCAAAACACTGAGACTAATGTACCCTAGATGAAATAGAATGAGATGAGAAAGAGTATAAAAAGTCATGGGTTCTAAATCCAAGTCTTCCATTAATTCATTATGTAATCATGAACTTAATTACTCTGGGTCTCAGTTATCCCATGTGCAAAATGCAAAAAAAGGGTCTTGATTTATAGGAGAACTTTGGAAGAGTATTTAGGTATCTGAGTGCTGATGCTAATCATAAAAAGATAACCTGATTGAAAATTTGAAGCAAAGATGGTCTTTGAAGTAGGGTGTTATACCTTTGGAGAAGGGTGTTATACTTAATCTGCTTACTTGATATCATGGGGAAGGAAGAGGAAAAGGTGGAGGAAGAAAAATTTGGATCTCAAATCAGAAAACAATGAATGTTAAAAACTATCTTTATATGTAATTGAAAAAAAGAATTTTTTTTTAAAAGAAAAAGGGTGTCAGAGTACTCAGGGTTATCAGTCAGGTCTGCTCTAATCTGTGTGACCATTGACATGGCACTTACATTCTCCTAGACTTCAGTTTCCTCATTTGTAAAATGAAGAGTTTGGAATGGAGGACCTCTAAGTTTCCTTCTGACACTAAACCTAAGATCTAACCATTATACTGAAAGAAGTGAAGATATCTTGTTAAACAGACCTTTATCTGGGTTAGCTCTGGAATCTGATTAAAGTGCAATGCCTTCCCTCTATGAAGTCATCTATATAAATAGGGATAGGGACTGGAACTGTGATTTCAGTTCAGTAATCCATCAGAGAAGGGAGGCAAACTCCTTCTACTAATTCAAGCTAGGAAGCAATTTACAGTCTTAGAGAATGGCCTAGGATACTGAAACATTACATGTTATTTGTTTTTTTTTTCCTTTCTGAGAAAGTTGGATGGCACAGTGGATAAAGCAATGGACCTAGAGTCAGGAAGACCAGACTTCAAATTTGACCTCAAACACTTGTGGACTATGTGACCCTGGGCAAGTCATTTAATCTCTATCCCAGTTTCCTCATCTGTAAAATGGGAATAATAATAAAACTTACCTCCAAGGATAGTTGTAAGAAGTAATTGAAATGATAATCATATAACCATTAGCATAGTGGCTGTCATATAGCAAGTACTATATATATTTATGTGAATATATTATATTCATATATATGTATGTATACATATAACAATATGTTTATATACACACATGCATTTGTGTTCATATATACAGATATGTCTATAAATGTATATGTGTGTATGCTTTTGCATATATATATATATACATACATATATATTTATATATATATATATACATATATATATTTTCCCCTTGTGGGTTATGTAACTGGGGGTTTTCACTAAACTTCCATCTCAGGTTCTTCAACTTTAACATGGGATGGTAATAATAATAATAATAATAACAATTAGTTTCCAGGGTTTTTGTGAGGATTAAATTAGATATTTGCAAAACACAGTCACTATAACACAGCAAACACTTAAAAGCTGCTTATTTCCCCCTTTCCCTTTCTGCAGCTGTCCCTACTCCCATTTTATCAGAATGATCAATGCAAATGTTGTGTAGGATGCTGCATGTTGCTTCCCTTCCATATTTGGCTTAGAGCTTTGCCTAATCCTGGGAATCATCATCAACATCAGGTGTCTATCAGAAAATCAAACATGAGTGAGAAGTATTTAAAGTATTTCACCTAGTGGTGTAAATGATGTGTGGACATTGTATATCTTACAAATATTTGTAACACATTCTACATATTGATAAACTTGTGAAAATGTGATAGATTTGAGTCATTTTCACAGCTGGACCAGGGGGTTTTGCGAGAACACTAAAATAAAAAAAGAATGAAGTGAATATTTTATTTCAGGTTAGATTTTTAATATGAAAAAGTATGCTTTTTTGATGTTATTTTTTATCCCTTTGCTCTGAGAAAATGGAACCTGTAAAATAAATAATACTATTTATGTAGAGCTTTAAGTTTTACAAAGACTTTTTTATAAATTTGATTTGATCCATACAAAAATCTTGGGAGGTAGGTACTATTATTATTCTTATCTTACGGTAGAGGAAACTGAGACAGGTAGAGAGATTAAGTGACTTAGCCAGGGTCACATAGCTATTAAGTGTCTGAGGTCAACTTTAACTTAGGTCTTCTGGTTCATCTAATGCATCACCTAGAAGCCACTTAAAGAAATCAAAGCACTAGTTTTAAAAACTATATAGTTTTCTAAAAACCTATATAGTTCATTCTATATAGGTACTAGTATTTCCAGCTTATTTAAATGACTTATGGGATGCATATAGGATGTTTCCTTCAGTTCCCAGTGGGAACCTGAACTGTGAAAATGAGAGAGCTTGTTTTTATGGGATTTCTCTCAAGGAAGAGTAGAGAAAATGCCAAAAAGCAAAAGGAAGAGCCTGGTTAAACAAAATACCCAAATGAAGTGTGCAGACACAAAAGGTCTAGAATTTAGGTTAACCAAAACCAGACTTTAAAACTTCTTGGTTCACCTCCTCTAAATCCCAACTTTTCATAGGGAGACGTTTAACTATTAAAAACAATATTACCCCAACACAAAAACCTACTTTTTAATGCATTGGAAGCAGGCCTAGATTCTCCTAACTAGATAATGTTTTTTGTTTTTTTCTTTTCCTTTTTGGAGCAGTCTTTGAATTAGTCAATGTTTTAACTTCTATTGCTATTCCTGACAGAGCATGTCCAAGTGTACCTGTCCCCAAATGACCCTTTTATTCCTTTGGGGAGGAGTTGAATATTATTATTACTCTGCATGTGTGTGTGTGTGTGTGTGTGTGTGTGTGTGTCTTAGTCATCAAAAAGAACCTGGGAAGTAGGCAAGCCTATCCCCAACCCATTCCTAAACAGTAATCCTCTTTACTACATTTTCAAGTAAAGGAGTAATGATTTGTAGTAGAAATA
Organism: Macrotis lagotis; assembly: GCF_037893015.1. Lineage (NCBI taxonomy): Eukaryota > Metazoa > Chordata > Mammalia > Peramelemorphia > Peramelidae > Macrotis > Macrotis lagotis. Next base: position 141,284,330 of record NC_133662.1, on the reverse strand, counting down.
ATGTGAGATTTAAATGGGTTTACATCCAGGTTTTGCTATTTATTCTCTATGAAACCTTGGGTAAATCCTTGCCTTTTTCTGGTTTTCAGTTTTCTTTTATGTAAAATAAAGAGGTTGGGTTTAGATGACTTGTAGGGTCCATTCCAGTTATGTCTCATGATCTCAGTAAGTGGTCATCCAATTCCCATGTTTAAGATCACTAATGATGGGGAACTCAGCACCTACAAAGAGGTTCATTTGGGGACACAAGCATGGAAACTGGAAGAGAAGAAGAGAAGTTACTCTGTTTCTGGCCTTAGTAGACCATAAAGAAGACAGAATCAAGTGAAGATTAAGTCTGACTTCTAGGCCACATGATGATTGAGGGACACAATCTCTAAGGGGAATTAATAAATTGTTACTCCAGAAAAGGACTCAAGAAAAGCAACTTCTCTTAAAGGTAGAGTCAGTCTTAATAGATAGCTAGTCATCTACTTTAGGTAAATGAATTGGCATTGAGAGTCATGGCTCAATGTGAAAAAAAAAAAGTAATTGCTTTGGAATGTAGCCAGGGAAACTGCAATTAAGGGTGAAAAAATAGACTTCAGGAAGGCGTGATAAACAAGTGTGGAATCTTAGTAGACCACATTATTTTCCTTAGGAGCCCTGTCCTATTACCCAGTAGACAGGTTCTTTAAAAGGCTTAGATTGCCAGTAACCTGTAAAACCCTATTCTTTTTTAATTTTTTTTAGGTTTTGCAATGCAAATGGGGTTAAGTGGCTTGCCCAAGGCCACACAGCTAGGTAATTATTAAGTGTCTGAGACTAGATTTGAACCCAGGTAATCCTGACTCCAAGGCTGATGCTTTATCCACTACGCCACCTAGCCACCTAGCCACCCCTGTACAACCCTATTCTTCCTTGACTAGAGACCTGACAGTATATCCTCAAAGAAGTTCCAGAATGATAATGCTTAGATAAAATCTTAAAATAGGTCAGTGAAGAGTCTTTAACCTTCATGTTTGTTTCCATTGAAGACTGACATTTATTTCTGTTGCTATCATTTTGCACTGTAAAATTACAAATATGAAATTCATTGCAGAGTAGTGGGGTGACATGCTTACATTTTTCCCCTAGTTATTCTAGGATGGCACTATCATCCAAGAGAGCTAAGATACTTTTCAAAGTCTACTGGGACTCAAGTCCTAAGTACCTTTGATAGGGGACATAAAGAGAAAAGTGATAGATTTCATGTCCTTGAGGAGTTACATTCTACTTAAAGAGACAAAATATATAAACAAAAAATATATTAAATAAATGGAAGATAATTGAGGGGCATTAGCATCTAGGAAAATCAAGAAAGAACACACAAAGGAAGTTGTTCTTCAATCCATCAATATACGTTCATAACAGAATTACCATGTATTAGACAAAGTAGATTAAAAATACAGATAAAAACAAAGAAACCCCTACCCCTACTTATCTTTGAAGGAAACCTGGAATGCCAAGTGTCAGTAATGAGGAGGGAATGATTTCCAAACCTGTAGGAGAGCATGAACAAAGGCTTGAAACTCATGTTAAATATTGTTAAATATTTGTTTCTTCAGTTATTGAGGATGGAGATGCATCTTTCACTGTTAGCCATAGGCATTGTCTTGAGGACTGAGACTTTTTTCTTTTCCATCATTTTCTTCCCTTAGTTTCAACTGAAAGCTCCAAGATGCATTTTAGATGACCAAAAGGTGAGCTCAGGACGGCTATCTCTGGAAGCAGAAAGCTGTTTATCCACTGGTTGGGTACAAGACAGTGCGGCTTGCATTTCCAGCCTCCCACACTGCTATGGCAACGCAAGTTAGCCTTGGCCTGGAAAAATGGTTCTCTGTCACTCCCTGGATTTGTGCATCTTCAGAGCCAGGACTGCCAAAGAGAACAGGCGCCATGAAATTCCTTTCTACCTCCCACATTATAGTTGCCTTATTGAGGACTGAGCTCTGGGATGCCTAGAAGGGATTCATTCACCTTTCCTCTCCCCCAACCCCCTACCCAACACTGACCCCCCAGGTCTTCAGAGGAGGGTGCCTTTACCACCTCCCTCCCTTACTTCCCCCAACCCTGCAGGGGATGCAGACAATCAGCAGAGGAATGTTTTCATAAACAGTATTTTCCAGACAGTCCTTCATCTGTGGAAAATGAGGACATACCGGACCCTACCTCCACTTCTGCTGTTGTAGGCTGCCTCACTCAGGAAAGTTTGCATTTAAGGTTTCATAGTAATCTTTAAGTGGATTTTTATACATACCTATACATGAATCTAAAGATGGCCTTATCCAAAAGATATATAGTTACCAATATTGTGACAAAATTATGTTCAATCACTTGATAAATTAATATCAAGTATGTTAACAGTAAGAGAAAATGAGTTTTTGGAATGTTTTTCAAAAACTTCTATTAATTTCAAGTTAACAATTAAATTCAAATGCCTGCTCTGTGAAATGCACATTGAAATAGAGAAGAAACAGTCAAACATTGTAATTTATATATATATATATATATATATATGTATATTTGTATATATTTTCTGAAATAAAGAAGAAACCAATATTCACACATTAGACATTGACAAGGCTGATCAGAAGAGAGTCCAGAATAGTCCTTAGGGGTTCTCAAACTTCAAAGATTTGTTATTATTCATTGATGAGACAAAATTATTTTCATTTCCTCAGGTTTTTGCTTCATTTGGATGCAAAGGAAAAAAACTAGTAAAGTATATCTGTATATAGATATACATATTATACATATATATAATAGAGTATCTTTTAAAGCAAAAACAAGATTCCCTTCAAGAAACATTAATTAATCATTTACTATTAATCACTGTGATTTACCTAGGTACTGGAAATACAAAAACAAAAATGAAACAATTTGCATTGTCATAGGATGCATTCTTCTGGGATACTAAAGCTTGTACAAAGGAAGGGAGTTCACACCAACATCTTGGTGGTAGTGATGATGATGTGGTTGAGGAATCGAGGAAAGCTTTACAAAACAATTAAAGTTTTCCTGAGTCACCTTGGTGCATTATCTGACTTGGTGAAAGATAAAGATTTAGAGATAGACAGAAAGGAAGAAGTAGGCAGGACTGGAAGAAGTCAGCTGAATTCAGTGCATAGGTTACAATTTGCGGAATGCACAAAGGTAAAGATAGAATGTTGAGCTGGAGGAACATCTAGTTTGGATGGAACACCGGGTGTAAGAGATGGAAGGTTTAAGTATGTAAATCAAAGTAGAAGATAGACCAGATGATTTTCAAGAAGAGTTTACTTTTTTTTTCTAGTGCCAATAGGAAACTTTTGAAGGTTTTGAGCAAGGGAATATCATGACCACATAAGGGTCTCAGAATGATTATTTCTCAAAAAGTGTACGGAGGATAGATTGGAGACAGGAGGCAATTTAAATAGGGATGCCAAATTGGAGGTTCTCATGGAATAGGGGAAAGACGCTGGACTTGGAATCCACAAAGCCTGGGTTTGAATCTAAGCCCTGATTCTTAGCAAATATGTGAACATGAGCAAGTCACAAGTCATGAGCTTCAACTTCTCCACATATAAAATGGATAATACTTCTAGATATTACCTTCTAAATCAAATAAATTCATATGTATAATATGCTTTATAAGTGTCAGCTAAAATTATTATAGTCTAGATGAAAGGAGTTCAGAGGTTGAATTTATGCCATTGCTATGTGAGAACAAGAGAATATCTATAGGGGATTAATGGAAATAGAATTATCAATAATTGGCAAGTGACTAGATATGGAGGTAAAGTGGAAGGAAAGGTCAAAGATGGTTCCAAAGTTATGAATTTGGATGACTTAAGAGACTGGTGATGCTCTCAGTTGAGATAAGCTCAAATGAAGGATGGGTTTATTGGGAAAATTGAAATTCTGATTAAATGTTAAATGGTCCTTATATAATAGATATAATCAATATTTAGCGATAGCAGATAGTGGAAACAATATTGTAGGCCTGAAGTAGCATTATCTGACTTTTGTTCCTATTCACTAGGCCTATTATTTACATGGTGTTAACTGGGCTTCTTTGAATCTAGACTCACTCATTCTTTGTCAAAAGGAGTTAGTTATGTTCACTGTTGATCCTTTAGTTGTCTTTCTAATAATATGAAGAGTATATGCTACTATACAGCTATATAGTAAATTATAATATGTTTCATATATTCCTTCTAGTCTCTCTAGAAGCTTTATTACAGAACCAGGGGTCAGTTAATGTAATTTTAATAGAGGCCATTGAGATAGCTTCCTTAATCATATTCTCACATGGATATGTAATTTCATCAATTTCATAATTCTCTCCAAAAATGAAATTCTTATTGCATTAGCACCTTCCCTCTCCCCAACAAAGTTAAAATCAATTCTTCTCCATTTTCTCCCAAAAGTTCATCACAGTTTCCTCAATTTGCTACTTAATTTTTCCAAACATTGTGGAGAGTACCAGGAGAGCACTTAGGCTATTTATATGTCATTGCTCCTGCCAAATGACCAGCCGATTCTCTCTTTCTATTAAACTATTGTTTTGAATCCTCTTTCCAGGAATTTCTCAATGGTTAAATGTAGTCCACACACATTAACAATATGCCTCTTTATTGTTCTCCTTATGATATTGATCTTTTGTTTTTGGGGTCAGTGGTATTCCATTTCTTACTATCATGCAGATGTTAGGATTGCAAAGATAGAACTTTAATTTCATAATAAGCTTGGTATCAGTTAAAAAAGAAAGCTTTGCAATTTCCCAACTAAAATTCAAATTGCTCTTCTTTTCAAATTAACCCCTATAAACTGTTCCAGGTGTGTAAGCACATGTACATTAATGGATATGAATGCATGCATATATGTGCATCTGCCCTATAAATGTTTGCTTATGTCAACATATGTAAAGATTTATTTCCTTTGAAATGCTCATGATTTTGTTTAATTAGGATGAAATACACACACACACATATCCTACAAGATATTCTTCACGACTACTTCTGGCATTCTTCAGGCTTGCCTCAAAATTTTCCTGTAGTTGTACAGTTGTGTAGTTGGAAAAATATTTTAAGGGTGTCCACTCACATACATGTTGACTATGTATGTCTGGAAAATCTTTATTCACCTGGTCTTTTTGATATGGATGGACAGGCTGAGTTCCTTTAAATAATTATAGATCTCTTGTGGGCTTTACAATATTCTGGAGATTGTTGAAGTCAACACTATGCCATTCACAAAAGAAACATCATAACCAGGGATTTTTAACTTTTTTCAATGTCATATATTTCTTTGTCAGTGTGGTGAAGTCTTTGAATTCCTTCTCAGAATAATGATTATAAATTCATAAAATAAAATACATAAGGTACATAGGAACCAATATTTTAAAATAATTATCAAAATAATAAAAAACAAATGAACTCAAAATCAAAACTCAAGTTCAAAAACCCCAGATTAAGAATTCTTAATATAATGAACCTCACCATGTCAAAGGACTTCCTCCTCAAGTCAGACTTTGAATAGATCTCCTGAATCACAGAAGCAAATGCCTTTGGTATTTAATACCTCACCCAATGTGAGGGTCATAGAACAGGGTTATTTGTGTAGTTACATCTTTCAAAAAATCCTGAGTTACCTTGATGGAAAGATGCTGTAAAAGAGACTGTAAATTGGCATTTCTTTCTGCCTAATTAAATACTTTTACATAACAATAATAGCTGTAACAGAATCTTATGTTCTAATTATTCTGTGTTTCTCTATGAGATGGTGACAATGTATTCCATTGTTGAATATCACTTGAAAAAACTTGTTTGCTCTTCACTTAGCAAGAATGATGCCCTAAGTATCTGTGTTGATTCTCATAAAGAGTTTTTATAAATGGAAAGAAGGAAGATAGGTAGACATATATTGATGTTCACTTGGATACATATTTTGGTATTTTAAAAGTCTGTAGTTTTTTATACCTTTAATATGTCCCCTCTTTTCAGATCCCAAATCTATTGATCACAGTGCCTCACTCACTGTAACATTTCCAGCATGTATCTCTTTGAAATATACTTGGTCCAGTCCAGCAAGTGATGTAAAAAAAAAAAGTTGGATATTATGCCCCAATTTTTCCATTTTTCTTTTGTTTATATTTCTTTTTCCATTTTAGCCTAGAAATGACCTTGAGATTACTGTGAAAAAATATATACAGATTCATTTCTAGATTATTTGTTGTTCAGCTGTTTCAGTCATATCTGACTCTTTGTGACCCCATTTTTAAAAATCAAAGATACTGAAATAGTTTGTCATTTCCTTCTCCAGTTCATTTTAAGATGAAGAAACCAAGGCAAACAGGATTAAGTGACTTTCCCAGGGTCACACAGCTAAGACATGACTTAGGTTAGTTTTGAACTCAGGAAGCTGAGTTTTCCTAACTCCAGATCTGAGGCGCTATCCATAGCACCACCTAGCCACCTGATTCCTAAGTTATATTGTTTTTATATCGGTCTGTATCCAGATCCCTAAGAATTTAAGAAGCATCCTCTTCTTTGATACTACAATATCAGTTTCCATGCCACTTTGAAATATGGAACTCTCTCTGTCTCTCTGTCTCTGTCTCTGTCTCTCTCTGTGTCTCTCTGTCTTTCTCTTTGTCTGTCTGTCTGTCTCTCTCTCTGTCTCTCTCTCTCTCTCTCTCTCTCTCTCTCTCTCCCCCTCCCCTTTCTCCTTCCTTCTCTCTCTTCCCTCTCTCCCTCCTCCCTCCCTCTTGTAGTTGATAAAATAAAGGACTATAGACATTAAACAACTTGTTGATAGTGTTACAACAGTGGTATAACTAAGTACACAGAATTTGGTTTCTTGGCTGGAGTTTTTCCAGCATAACTGTTCCAGTCTGAGAGTGAAAAATGCAAAATCAATGAAAAAAATCATTGATTCTGTTTAATTAGGATCACACACACACACACACACACACACACACATATATATACTCTACAAGACATTCTTCAAGACTACTTCAGGCATTCTTCAGGCTTGCCTCAAATTTTTCCTGTAAGTACTCTGTTCAATGACTTAGAGTAGATTAATTGATGATCTAGAAATACATAGTTATAATTAAATGTAGATATTGACACAAATGGACCAAAATGATTATAGAGAAATGTCACTGAACAATGAATCACATCTTTATCAAACAAAGATTAAATAAAATATACAGAGAATATAAGGCTTACTGTTTATGGGTTTTGAAAAAAGTATTTGACTTCGCAGGAAAAATGTGACCACATGGTTCTTTTATAGCCAAAAAACTCTTTAAAAGTATAAATATACATAAATATACACATACACCAATATATAGAGAAATCAACACATATGTACAATGTATGTGTGTATTTTATTCATATAATATATTTATACATGTATTTATTATGTCATATAGTATGTGATTTTTTAAAAGTAAAATATAAAGAAATTTGATTTGCTAAGGATATTTTTTTCTTCAGAGCATAATCATTGTAGAGTTCCTCAAATGTTTCAAAAGATCTTTAGATCTTTGATTTTATCAGTACTGCAAATCCTTGCAACAATGTAGATCATAATCCGTCTGATTCTTACTAAACAGCTTCATGAATTGTCCTCATTAAATCATCATCTGTTGGTCAATTTTCTAGAAACAAAGATGGGATGGCCCACTTACATTGTAGAGTACATCATTGCACCTATCTGTGAAGTCTTTAGCTTTTTTTCAGAGCTTGTGATCCCTGCCATGCAGGGTCTTAGTGGTAATCTTTGCAGACAGGAAAATAAATATGTAAGTGTAGCTGCACACACACACACACACACACACATATATATATATATATACATATATATATATATGCATATATGTATTTTTGGTGCTTTTACTCTGCCCTATAAATGTTTGCTTATGTCAACACATGAAAAGATTTATTTCCTGTGAAATGCTCAATCAGATACAAGGCAATATTATTTCAGATCTGCTAAGCATGTTTTCCTAATTTGACTGTGGTCTCAGGATTTAAAAGATGTATTTTTTAAATGTCAGGAGACATTAGGCAGAAGTTGAATGGGAGAGTCCAAAGTCTTTGGATATTTTTTCTGGTAATAACTTATAAGACCTATACTATATATGCCTTTAAAAATTCAGTCTGTAAATTTATGTCAACTTAAATAAGCAGAATATAGGATCTGTTTTATGCAGGGTCTTTCTGATAAGAATTATCCAGAATTAGAGAATGATAATAATAATAATAATAATAATAATATTTATGTAATGTTTATTATATAATAGCTGAGTTGTTTTTTTCTATTTTACTCAGATGTAATGTCTATTAAGGGCTTTACAAACTTTTATTTCATTTGAGCTTCACAATAACATTGGAAGACAGGAACTATTATTATGCTCTTTTTTGTTGATGTTTAGTTGTTTCAATGCTTTGTGATCTAATTTGGGGTTTTATTGGCAAAGATACTAGAGCAGTTTGCCATTTCCTTCTCCAACTCCATTTACAGATGAGGAAACTGAATCAAACAAGTTAAGTGACTTGCTCAAAGGTACACACTAAGAGTTTGAAACTGGAGTGAACTCAGATCTTTCTCACTCCAGGCCCAGCTCTCAATCTATTACATCACCTAGCTCCTAGCCTAGTACTAGTCTGTACTATAACAATATAGTCATGTATACTTTGACATTGCCGAGAATTGTGATTTGGTATTGTTTTGATTCAGGGGGATGGAATAGTGGGCAGAGTTCTGGACTAAAGTCAGGAAGATCCGAATTTGAATCTTGCCTCAGATGTATCCTAGCTGTTTGATCCTGGGCAATTCACTTAGCTGCTTTCCTCATCTATAAATGGGGATGATCATAGTATCGACATCCCAGGAATGTTTTCAATCTCAAGAGTAGTTATAACAGGCGGTTAAGTGCTTTGTAAATCTTATAGGCCTACATAAATATTAGTTATTTACTAATGTTATACTATATGATAATAACTTCATATATGATACACTACAACCATCTTTCTTAGTTGACATTTTATAATAGCATAATATACAAATAATATTATTTTTTATCCTTGGGTTCATCATTCTCATTCCCTTTAATATTATTTTTAGCTGCTCTTTTGTTTAGGCTTTGTTTACACTTGGGATCAAACTTGGTAGAGGCAGTTTGGTGTAGTGTATAACTTGTTAGACTTGAATTTTAAAGATCTGGATTTGAATACTACCTCTGAAACTCACTGTAAGAAGAAAATGAAGTATTTTTTTTTCTTTTAACCTCTTTGAACTCAATTTATTCGTCTGCAAAATGGAAAAATAATACATGTAGCATTTATCTTGCCATGTTGTTGTAATGTTCAATGTAAAGTGCATTACAAACTTTAAAGCTCTCTTGAAAAGATAGTCATTATTAGTAGGTGCCTAATTAGTAGATGTAATAATTATTAAATAAAGGCATTTAGTGAAAATATTAAATAAATTTTTTCCAGGTAGGTAGCATTTAATAGAGAACATAAAAAAGTCATTTCTGACTACTGCTCAAATTATTGCTTTTGTCTATGGTGAAAACTCATAGAATTTCTTCATGGGATCCTATTCCACAAAATAGATTTCAATGAGATTTTAAATGTAGGATTTTTCCTCAGACCAAATTTTATATGAAAGTCAAATTTTATGTGAGGCAAGATTTGGAAGCTTGGGCACATAGTAGGCAGACAGGAAATAGTTCATGAATAAATTATTGTATTAATTTATTACCTTAGAAAGTGAATGTTGGGTTTTTTCCCCTTAAGAAATACTTTAAAATGAGCTTTTTTTAGTATTTCTAAAATATAAAGCTTTACTCCCCTCTTATAACAAGCAAATAAAAAAGAGACTTCTAAAAAGTCTAACATCTCAGAATTCTCTAGGGAAAGCATTAACCTGATTTTTTTTAAAAAATGAATTTATGGACTCTATTGGAAAATATATTGACAAAACACATTTTAAATACTGAAAATGTTGAGTAGTTTTCATTTCCCTTATGTGACTTAATGGTAATTGGTTTCAATTAAAATGATGGTTAAATATAGCTGCTTCTAAAATTCTACTTTACAAGGCATATTTATAAGTTATATAAGTATGGTTGAATAATAGAGACCCTGTATGCCTGAGTTTAAAAGGTTGAGACAAATTTTCTTTTTTAAGGAAAAATAAATGGGCTGTAGAAACAATTTTTAATAGGTAACTACTTCAGCATCAAATTATATTTTGTAAAATTCTTGTCGAAACTCCAAGAAGGGTTCATGGACTTGGAAGGCATCAGATGATACTAGAATATTAACACCAAAAATTATTAACTGGAAGACTTTTCAACAGGAGAAACAAAAATAGTCAAAGACCTCTCATGAGGAGATCTTTTTTTGTTTGGGCACATAATCAGTCAAGCATAAGAACAATCTCTGGTCTAATTCCTCTAAGACCTGCCCTTTTGTCTTTTGTGGTATCTCAGGATGTAACTAAATTAAGCATGTTTTGGATCATAGGATCTTTGTGTTTAGAGCTGAACTTAGGACTTAGAGAACACTTAGTTCAATTTTTTTTTCCTTTTGGAAATGAAGAAGTTCAAGGCCATAGGGAAGATATGATTTAACCAGTGACACAGAAGGTAAATAAAATAAATGAGTTCTGTCTAACTTTCTATTATAATAATAGTAAATTTTCAAGAAATTTATGAGCTTATTGGAGTGCTTGCTGGATGCAATATCCTGGTGCTTTTGGTCATCTTGATGAATTAATTTTATTGACAATAAAGCAACCTATAATGAAAATAAGTAGCAAACTGTGAAGTAAAAACAGAGAAGATAGGTTATAAATAACCTCCACAGTGCCATACTTGGGGTTTCATAGCTATTATCTCATACATTAAAAACCCAAACTTCTCTTTTAGGTTTGACCTGCTCTTCCAACCTGTTCTATAATTGATCCTCATTGAAAAAGAAGGGTGAATAATAGCAACAACAATCCTTATTGCTTAAAATGTTCCAGGGACAGACTATCTCACATAGTTACAATGAACTCTTTTGATAATACTGGGGAAATATACTTCTATTCCCTACTGTGGTTTATAAGTACCCATCCAATGTATTTTCTATCTGTTCAAGTTCTTCAAACAATGATTGAAATATATGGTAAAGAGTGGGTACACACTTGTTGGAACTGGCAAGGAAATACATGAAGAAAACATATCTTAAGGTAATTCACAAGTCTGGATTGTTGGCTTAAATTTGTCCTTTCAGGACATCTGTACCATATGAAATATTCTCAGCTTGACTATATCAGTCCTTATCAATTTAATTTAATTAGTTAAGTCTTCAAGCATAATCTTCACAAAGCCTTTTAAATTAACTGTCACTATTAAAAATGAATTTTAAAAGAATTTTTAAAGGGGATAATAAAGTCTCTTAAAAATCAGAAAACAGTAAATCTCATCAAATGAGCTAAGTTGAGTCTATACAGACTTACCACCTGAAAGTTGCTCTGTCAAATAAGACTAGAGCTCATAGAATCCCAATACCAGGATAAAAGACTGATAAAACAACCAAAATACTTCCAGTAACCAGGAAATCAAAGTAGTAGCCAAGATCCTTCTGCTTTTCCTTTACATAGCAGAAGATGCTGCAAAAAGCAGTAAGTTCTTAGTAAAAGCTTTATCATTTTTCTACTCTTTTCTTTCTCCTATAAATTAGAACCACATCTTTAACTGCAGGTGTTCTGACAGAAGGAATATAAATTTCGATCACTGAAACCTGGCAAGATATATTGGGGTTTATAGGCTTCAAATGTCTTGGCCAAGAAGAAGCCTCCTTTCGTCATTGTTTGGGTCTTGATTGTCTAAGAGTGATTAGCAATTGTTTTTCTGTTTTGCCCAGAAACCTAAAGAGGATCTTCCTCTCCCAGATTAATTTTTGTTTGCTTATTTTTTGTTTTTGTTTTGACTAATTTGAAGTGGTCATACTCTGCTTCATTTCTTTCTTACTTAGCCTTAATCATTGACTGGGCATTATCTCAGGCAAGCTAAGAGCTGTTAAAGAACTTAGCTTAAACAGATCAAAGGTATCCAGGCTCATCTCCAATTGTTCTGATCCATATCTGATCATTGGACCAAATGGTTTTGGATTTTGCACAGACCTCCCTCATTTCAATTCAATTCACTTACATGTCATGGCATCACATTCCTGATGTCATGGTCCTTTTCAAGAACAAAGGACAAACAACAGCAACAACAAAAAATCACTCACCAGCAGCCTTCTCTCAATCGACTACTTTTAGGTGCTCGGCTTCATGAAACAGTTTAAGATCCTTCCAACCCCTAAAATGTTTTCACCTGCTTTCAGGTTCCTTTTCCTTTCCTCTTGTTTCAGGAAGACTCTGAAGATCATCTAGCAAGATAAGGTATAGGATAAGGACACTAGTTTTTTCTCCAGTCCAACTTGGAAGGATTCAAACTCTACTGCATAGAATGCAACTTCCAACAATGCGCTAATGCCAAACTTATGTTTTCCTAAAAGACTAGTTCACAGAGAACTCACAAAAAAAAAAAAAAAAACAGGGGCTCATATTGTGGTCAGAAGAAGTAATACATGGACACTCTTCCAATCTCTCTGAAGAACAATTGTACTGATTGTGAAACATGGAAGACAGCGGTGCGCCATTGTCCAACACAGCACACCTGCATCAAAGGAAAAAAAAAGAATTGCAGGTGCTCAAAAGAAATATGAGAAGGCATCGCCCTCTAAAATGTTCATTTGGTCTATTTGTACGCAACCTAGGCTAAAGACTTCTGATCAGCCATAGCCTGACACATTGTACCTTGACTCTTGCATCTTGATGTCATTTTAGTACTTTTTAGCAAGGAGGATAAACAACAATAAAATAGCTTCCCTTCCCTTTCCCTTTCAGTGACTCACCTTTTGCTTACAAAGTCACAATTTCCCGAATTTCTCCTATAGATAGCCCTTCTTAAATCAATTATCCATCTGCAAAATTTATGTTGTTTTTTTCATTTTCTTAGTTTTACCCTCTTTATTAAAAAATTCAAAACGAAATTTATGCAGGCAGATTAGATGACAGCATTATGTTTTGCAGCTTTCTTTACAATAGAATTTCTCTAGTTTTTAATAAATGAAAAAAACTTTCTCTGTCTCTTACAATATTATATTATTCTCACACGGGTGAAACATCACTTCCACTTAGTTGATAAAAAAAATCCAAATCCTCAAATCTCCATCTTTCTTTCCAAAACTGTCTAAAAATTCCATCTGAAAGCTATGTTTCTTCATGCATCTATTAGAGGAGTGAATATTAAAACTTCTTTTCCCCAGATAACATTTGTCAGAATCTTCATCTACAGCAGAGGCAATATCTTAAACTCTTTAACAATGAATTATCAATATATTTCTTTGCCCAAAAACATTTCTATGCTATTTTCATTATTAACTGCTCCTTAGGGGAAAAGGACCTTTCTTTAAGAAAAAAAGACAATTACTTTACAAACTCAAGTAATCTCTGATTTAATGAGCTTTTACTGAATACCTAAAATGGGCTAGTGAATTCTTCAAGGCTATAAGTGCCCAAGAAGATGCAAAAAAGTAAGCTAAGGAAATGTAGGTTCTTAGGTGTTATTAATCAAATAGACTCCTATAAAGCTTATAAAGTAAGAATTCAGCAATTACTTTATTTAATTATAACTTATTGAAACTAATTACTTAAATGAGTATATGAGTATATGAAAGTATATGTATATGAAAGTATATGAAAAATATGTATTCAGTGTTTTAAAATGTGTGCTCTATTAATAATAGGGTTTTTTAAAAGAGGAAGTTATACACTGAATGAATTCATAAGTCTATTGTTTTTAAAGGTATAAGGTACAAAGAAATATAAGAGAAATAAATTTTGGTAGTATATAGGTAACACAGATACTGAATGACATAGAACTTCAAAGATTACTTACTCTAATCTCATAATTTTACAGAGAAAAAATTTAGGACCTGATCTATTAAAGTCAAAATAATTTCAGAGATGGAATTTTTTCTTTTTTCTATACCATTTATTCCCACTGCTGCACTATTGCTGGTTATCTTTTAACTATTATTTTGTTGGTGATGGATGGCTAGAAAAATACCAAGAAAAGAATACCTTGTCCTTCGCCTATAGTGTATAGTTGGTTTTCTAGCCCACTTATGAATATCAAGGCCAAGGTGAACCTAAGGATTTGGACTTGCTTGAGCAGCCTGATTATATATATTTTTTATGGATAATAATCTGAGTCATACCAGGAGATGACAAGGCCATCTTGGAGATGAAATGATTTTCTAGGAACCATCCAAGGCTCTCCAAATTTCTTCCAAAATAGGGAAAGCCTAGATCTAATTGAGGCTTCCTGTGCTCAAAGGTGAAGCCCTCAGATATTTTTGTAAGTTTACACATTTCTAGTGTAGCTTGTTTATGAAAAGTGGCTTTCATTTGAGGTCAGGAGACCTGGGTGCAAGCCCCAAATCTACTTTTTTAATGGTTTTGAGATTTTAGACTTTCACTTTAGACTTTTCACTTTTCTATGCCTAGCTTTCCTTATTTGTAAGTGGGCATAGTATTCTTTGTACTTACAGAGTGGTTAGAAGGAAGGGATACAGACTAGATCTGTGATTTAATAGAGACATGGAACTGCCAGATGAGGAAATTCTACCAAGTTGGCACCTTCTCTGAAACTTACAGTCTAAAAGAGTTGCCTAGACTTAGGAGTTATAAATGACTTTCATCATTTGTTCAGTATCAGAGGGAGAAATTAAACTAAACTCTTTATGATTTCTCCCTCCAATAAGCTACTCCCCTTTCATGAGGAAAGATCTTTGTTAAAGTGCTAGATTCACGTGGATGATGAAAAAAGGAAAGAAAGAAAAGAAGATAATGATGATGATGATGATGATGATGTTGCTGTTAAGCAGACAGTTTCTGGAGTGGGATTAGAAAAGGTTGGTTTAATAACTTGACTGTGGTAGACCAAAAGGAAGTAATCTATGTTGAGAGAGAGAGAGAGAGAGAGAGAGAGAGAGAGAGAGAGAGAGAGAGAGGAGAGAGAGGTTCAACTGTAGGGTATATCAAATGGCTTGGCAAATTTTATTTTGATAATGTAAAAATTTAATCTTGCTAGGTCAATTGCTGAAGAAAAGTGGAAGAGAGTATATATTAGTCATATCATCTGTGCCAACTTTTTTATATATTTGGTACATGGTCTGTGAGCCCAATATGTGAGAAATTGAAATTTTTTTAGGAAACAATAATACATTGAGGTTCTGCTATATTATAAAGACATCTGGATATTTGTTTATTTATGGAAAATTTTGTGAATATTTTATATTTTCCAATTATATGTAAATATAGATTTCAATATTCATTTTTAAATAAGATTTTGAGTTCCAGATATCCTCCCTCCCCAATATAGGTAATACATATGTAAGTACATCAACGATATTTCCACATTAGTCATATTGTGAAAGAAGAAATAGAAACAAAAGGGAAAATTACTTTAAAAAAAAGCAAAAATGAAAATAATATGGTTTGACCTGTGTCTGAACTCTATAGTTCTCTCTGTTTGTGAATACCATTTTCCATCATTAGCTTTTTGTAACTGTCATAGGATCAAAGTATTGCTGAGAAGAGCTAAGTCTATCACAGTGCATCATCATACAATATTACTGTTACTGTGTACCACATTTTCCCAGTTCTGTTCACTTGATCATCATTTTTAAGAAAGATTTTATTAATTTTGAATTTTAAAAAATTCCCCCCCATTCTTGCTTCCCTTGCCCCACCCCCTACAGAAGGCATTCTGTTAGTCTTTACATTGGTTCCATGTTATATATTGATCTCAGTTGAGTGTGATGACAGAGAAATCATATCCTAAAGGAAGAATGATAAAGTATGAAATAGTCAAATTACTTAATAATATAACTTTTTTTCTAATTTAACAGTAATAGTCTTTGGTCTTTGTTCAAAGTCCATAATTCTTTCTCTAGATATAGATGGTATTCTCCATTGCAAATGGCCCAAAATTGTCCCTGGTTGTTGCATTGAAGGGAGGAACAAGTTCATTAAGGTTGATCATCACCCCCTTGTTGCTTTTAGGGTACACAATGTTTTTCTGGTTCTGCTTATCTCACTCAGTATCAGTTCATGCAAATCCCTCCAGGCTTCCCTGAATTCCCATCCCTCCTGGTTTCTAATTGAACAATTGTGTTCCATGACATACATATACCACAGTTTGTTAAGCCATTCCCTAACTGAAGGACATTCACCTAATTTCCATTTTTTTTACCACCACAAACAGGACTGCTATAAATATTTTTGTACAAGTGATGTTTTTACCCTTTTCCATCAATCTCTTCAGGATATAGACCCAGTAGTGGTATTTCTGGGTCAAAGGGTATTGATCATCATTTCTTATTACACAGTAGTAGTCCATTATATTCATATGCCATAACTTGTTCAGCCATTGGCCAATTGTACAGCATCCCCTCAGTTTTCAAGTCTGTGCCACAAAAGGCACATAAATAATATTTAGGAAATAATGAATGATCCCAATGTCTCCTTCTCTCATTATCTTCTCTGTAATTGTGTTTCCCTGAAAGTTTGATGAATAGCACATCAACCAACAGTACTTCTTTCAAACACACTGGAATTGTCCTGCATTCACTATATTAGGTAGCACAGTGGATAAAGCATAGACCCTAGAAACAGGAGGACCTGAATTTAAATCTGACCTCAGACAGTACTTAGCTGTGTAATCTTGAGCAAATCACTTAACCCTGATTACCTTGAATCCAGGGCCATCTCCAGTCATCCTGACTCATATCTAGCCACTGTACCTAGATGGCGCTGGAAGAGAAAGTGAGTCTGGTGACTTAGTACAACATCCCCTCACTCCAATCCAATTCATGTGTTTATCATAGCATCACCTCCTTTATGTCATGATCTTCTTCAAAAATGAAAGACAACAACAACAACAATTCACTATATCAAAAAGATGAAGGGGATTTCTAATGAAGTAAGTGGTTAAAATCAATTGAATAAACATTTTAGGGAAACTAATGAAAATACTCTAATAGTATAGGGACTCTATTCTCTCACTTTCCCTGCTTCAGGGTATTGGAGTATCATATAACATGGTTTTGCTTAGCATTTTCCTCTTCAACAGTAGTTTTCTTTGTAAAGCTCCTTTGAGTAGCTCCCCAATGAGAAAAAGAATGGCCCTTTTAAATTTGGCCTGTTTTGACCAGATGTTTCAAATATATTAATGCTGGTTTCAGCTCATCTTTCCCACAAAAATATAGAGTGCCTGCATTCATCTGCACTAGGCAAGGATACCTTCTGTTAACAGAGAGAGGAGATTACAGGACACATAATCCAGTTATTGAGTCCATCATATAGCCATCTGATTTTGACAACTAGTTGATGTGTATTCCAGTGTGATGGTGGGTGGTCTTAGTCTCATAGGCTGTACTCAGTGGCTACATAATAAAATAACTGGGGACAAAGTCCCATTGTCAATATATCATACAGCATGTTGGGTTGTTATTTGTTTTCCAAATATGCTTGGGTCATGCTCTTAAATGTTGCAAAACTGCAGAAACCCTCCAGCTCTGTGGTGTAAGGAACTCCAAGTGAGTCCCTCCTTGAAGAAAAACAAATGTGAAATTCCTTAAAGGCCTGTGAAGACCACATCAGTGATACTCAAACCACATCAAAACTCCATAAACATCTTGTGAACAACATGAGAAGCACCTCTGTAAACTATTCACCATGCTGGGTGAGGCTGCAGGAGAACCACATACAAGTCTTGTTCAGCCTGCTGACCACATGAAGAGTACACAAAACACCTGGGAACCACACATGCTAAATTGAATTGTGCAAATAAATGATAAGGGGTTCAGCTATTCCCATACCTACCAGGCTAATCCCCACTTCAAACAGAAAGCCAAAATGACTGAATTATGACCAATAAATGTCAATTGGATAGGAAATGGCAACATCATTTTTTTGCAGACATTTTATGAGACTTGTGTATCATGGGTTAGCCCAGCTTAACAACATGATCTGTGGGCCATTAGTAGATTGACAAAAAGTCTAGAGTAGGTCTTCTTAAGGTTTTTTTTTTTTGTCATGGGTTCATTTGACAGTCTTTAACAGAAGCCTTGAAATCATTTTCAGAATACAGTTTTAAAATACACAAAATAAGGTACATGAGATAAAACAAAGAGAGCCAACATATTGAAATACAATGATTAAAACCATTTTTTAAATTACAAAGGCCTCAGGTTAAACTGAACCAAAAGAGCATAGTTTCATGCATTTATTCATGTAACAATATGTTTATTATTTGGGATAGAATCAGAATTGGAAGTTAATTTAGAAGTCTGCTTGTCCAACTCTCATTTTGTAGTTCAAGAAACTGGAGTTCACAAAGGATATGGGATTATTTGGCTTCAATGAAAAATCTATACAGAAAGAGACTCATGCCCACATAAATGAATTTTGGCAGAGACATTTGGAGCTAGGAATGTGAGCCTTTGGTTGAGATGATCAAGGAAATAGCATTTCCTTTTTATGAGAGTTACTAAACCAGAAGACTAGTTAATTCTGTAACTATAGTCTATCTAGATTTCAGCAAAATGGTATGATCCTTGAGACTAAAGTATATTAGGGTCTATTAATATAAGGAGCCATATTGACTAGAAGACAGTTAAGAAAGATGAATTCAGACCTAATTAATGTCCCAGGCCTGGAGTCAGGAAGACTCATCTTCCTGAGTTCAAATCTGGCCTCAGATGCTTATTAGCTATGAGACCCTGGGCAAGTCACTCAAACCTGTTTGGTTTAGTTCTTCAAATGTAAAATGAACTGGAGAAGAAAACGGCAAATGACTGTAGTATGAGATATTTACAGTGTAAGGAGAATATAACATCAAAGGTAAGGCACTAGCAATGTAAGGTGCTGCAAAAGGCTTCTTTCAGAAGAATATCTGAACTAATGCTTGAAGAACATCAGGGAAGCCAGAAGGTGAGGAAGAAGAGCACTATATACATGGAGGGCATTCAATTAAAGGTCATGGGGTTGGGGAAGAATATTATTAGATAGTAACACCAAGTAGGCTAAAGTATTGAAACCTAAGGTTTTATTGATGTCCTAAATGGATATTAAAGAATTAATTTATTGACAAAGTAATTGTTACATTAGAAGATTAGAAGAGATTATTAAGGAGTCAAAGTCAATGGTCAGTCCCAGGATAGACTAGTTTGCTTTGCTCTGTTTAGATTCATTGTAAACTCCTTGAGGGCAAAAACTTTTTTTCTCTTTGTACACCCAGGACCTAGGATCATTATGCAAGACATAGAGTAACTTGTTGACCCATTGCTTGTTTATTGTCACACAGTATAGTGCTACCCTAGTTATCTCATCAATGCATAGAAACTGGTCAAAAAAGAAGATTGGACTAACAGTTCTGTATAGATTTGAGCAAATCTAGGGTCACTACTTGAAAAATTACTTGTCATCTTTTCCTTCATTTAGAGTATAGCATACAGAATGTAATTATTGTAAGAGATTCTCTGATTTTATGGATGAAGTGAATAAAGTCCATATAAGTAATGTGACTTGCACCTAGTCACACAACCAGGCCCAAATATAGGGAAAAGAATTTTCTAGATTCCTTGGCATTGAGGTAACCCACCATAGAGACTCAAACAAAAAACTGGGTTGTCCTAGAAATCATACCTACTCTTATTTATAGATGTAAAAGACTTCCCTTGTCCCTTTACAATGTTTGGCTTCTATTTTGTCAATGCTTTGTCCAGTTTGATTTTTCAATGGTCTTCTTGGTGATGGGCTTCTCACCACTTCCCTTGGTGGAGATTCCATGGTCTGAGAAATCTCATCAGGCGGAAGTTTATCCTAATGTGGTTCCTGTGTTTCTAACTGGACATTCTTGAGGTCTTCTTGTGGTGCAGGTATAACTGATGTGGCCCACATGAATTTTATGGGAGTTATTCCATTTATTTTCATTCAGGGAGGAACCTATGAGGAATTTTTGCTTTCACCACACAGCATACAATTCTCGTGATTCTTATTTGTTATTTGTTGAATGCCGATAGGGTTCTTGGTTGGTTAGAAATCTAACGGAGCTAAATATTTAGAGGTCAGGGTTGTGGAGGAGAGGGAGAAAGTTTGGGGTTTGGAGGTTGACAGGATGAAAAGTGACGACTGTGAGTCTGAGGCTTGGGCCTCCCCACTAGACCAGTTATGACTGGTAAATTCAGTAAAGCACTTCATCATTTCATTTTTTTAAGTATTCAGATTAGAGGCTTTCTGTCATGGAGACAAAATGATGATTGAATTGACTGAATATTTTCACTTTTTTCACAGAAACTTAAAACTAGATAAAATATTCGTTTTTTTTTAAAATGTAATGGAGGAAGCGGCCACTGAGGACATCAGTCTTTAAAGCACAAATAGTATCCTGTATCTGCTGTATACCCCAAAGCAGATTGCATTTGGAAATCTGTGATAACATCTAATGGGAGTAACCCTGCCTTCCCATTCATACTTCAGAGTATGAGACTACTTCCTCATGGCTTACTGAAAGATGACCACAACACTTTTATTGGCTAATAAATGAGGAATGAGTATTCATACAAAAGATGTGAATGAAAATGCTCCCCCCCGTGTGTGTTTGTGTGTGTCTGTCTATCTGTCTGTCTCTGTCTCTGTGTATCTCTCTCTCTCTCTCTCTCTCTCTCTCTCTCTCTCTCTCTCTCTCTCTCCCTCTCTCTCTCTATCTATCTATCTCTATCTCTGTATCTACCTCCAAGTGGAAAGAGATTTAGCATGCTGCTACTGGTGGCTTTATCTTCCAACCAGATTGTCTGGTGTCCTTGAACCCATGATGCTTTTGTTTCTTGTTTCCATTTTCTTCAATCTTCTCCTTTCTTAGGCAGATGGATTTAGTGATAGAATACCCTGTAAACTTTAAATGTTTAAAGAGATATAAGAGGTATGCCAATGGAAGTCCTTAGCAGTTTTATGCTCACAAGAATCACAAGCTACCTGTCAACCCAACCTAGCTGCAAGTTGGTATTCTACTGAGCCTGGAAAGAAGTCAATCCAATTGTGTTTACTGAGCGGTATGCTTGACCCAACTAAACAGAGGATGGACTTGAGTCGTTGAGTCCTGTAAATTTAGGAAAGAATTGTCTAGCTTTGTGGGATTATGCTTTGTAAATATCACTTTAAGTTTGAATTTACTCTCCCAGGTACTCTTCTGAAGCAGAAGGAAAATGCCCCAATTAGGCAAAAAATTTTTAAGCACCCATTAAGCTTGAGTCCATTTTTGTCCATCAATAAGTATTTATTAAGCACCTACTATGTGCTAGATAGAGAACTCTGCTAAGCACTGAGGATCCAAAAGAGAAAAAAAAAATAGCTTCTGTCCCCAAGTGGTTGGCAATCTAATGTGGGATAATCAAACAACCAAATGAACAAATTTTGCATTTATATGCTAAAAAGGAAATAATTAACAGATGGAAAACACTAGAATTAAGAGGGAATGGGAAATTCCTATAGAAGATGGGATTTTAGTCGGAACTTGAAGGAAAGGGGGAGAATGTCCAGGAGGATCTTTGTTTTTACTGTGGTTCATGCTATATCCTATTAATAAATATCTCTTTATAAAAGTTAATCTGGGGGGAGCGGAGCCAAGATGGCGACATAAAGGGATCCTGTCTTAGGAGCTCTCTGATAAAAATTCATGAACTAAGGACTCTAACTAAACTTTCGAGAGACAGAACCAACAAAGGGACCAACAAAGAGGCAGTTCTCCTACTCAAGGTAACCTGGAAAAGAGCAGAAAGGCTCTGCTCCCTGGGGCCAGAGGGGCAGCCCACCAGAGGGGTGGCCCACCAGAGCCAAAGAACCTCAGCCTCCCGGAGGCAGCCCCAAGGCGCTGGGAGCCTCAGCTCACAGCAGCCGGGGAGTCTCCTGAACTGTACCCCAGGGAGCACCAGCACAAAGTGGGGGAACAGTGGGGGACCTCTGCCAGAAGGAGCACGTGGAGCCCCACCCTCAGGGCACACAGCCAGCAGCCTGGTCTTTCCACAGCCCTGATCCAGGAAACAGAAGCAGGCGGGGCTGTAAGCAGGAGCCCCCAGGGCATGAGCCCATTGAGCTGAGGGAGGGGAGGGAAGAGAGACTGCAGAGCTCTGTCCTCTGCCCCTGGAACAGGACTCTGGAGCTCTGACCACATTCAGATCCTGATCGCAGTCTAGGCCCCCCCATAGAACAGCAGCCCCCCCCCCACCTCAGCCCCGTGGCAGAGGGGGGCACCTATGGTCATTCACAGACCAGGAGGGAGGACAGAGCCTCACACACTGAGACCCTTGTGGGAGTGTCCCAAAAGCTCAGGAAGCACCCCCCAAAAACAGGCTTAGGCTGGGAAAATGAACAAAGAAACAAGAGGAAGACCACTGAGAAATATTTTGCAAATGAGCCCAAGAAGGATCAAAATACTCAGTCTGAAGATGAGGAAGCACAAGCTCCTGCATCTAAAGACTCCAAGAAAAACAGAAATTGGGCTCAGGCTATGAAAGAGATCAAAATAGACTTTGAAAATCAAGTGAGGGAGTTGGAAGAAAAACTGGGAAAAGAAAGGAGAGAGATGCAGGAAAAACATGAAAATGAAGTCAGAAGCTTAGTCAAGGAAATCCAAAAAAATGCTGAAGAAAATAGCACGCTAAAAACCAGCTTAGGTCAAATGGATAAAACAGTTCAGAAAGTTATTGAGGAGAAGAATGCTTTAAAAAGCAAAATTCCCCAGATGGAAAAAGAGATAAGAAAACTCTCTGAGGAGAACAAATCCTTCAGACAAAGAATAGAATTCAGGGAGATTGATGAATTTACCAGAAATCAGGAATCAATACTTCAAAACCAAAAAAAATGAAAAATTAGAAGAAAATGTGAAATATCTCATTGAAAAAACAACTGATATGGAAAACAGACTTAGGAAAGATAATTTGAAAATTATTGGAATACCTGAAAGTCATGATCAGAAAAAGAGCCTTGACATCATTTTCAAAGAATTACTGCAGGAAAATTGCCCTGATATTCTAGAAGCAGAGGGCAAAATAGAAATGGAGAGAATCCACCGATACCCCCCACCCCGAGAAAGAGATTCCCAAAAAACCAACCCCTAGGAATATTATAGCCAAGTTCCAGAACTCCCAAGTCAAAGAGAAAATATTACAAGCAGTCAGGACACAGTTCAAATATCATGGAGCTGCAGTAAGGATCACACAGGACTTAGCAGCAGCTACGTTGGAAGCTCGTAGGGCTTGGAATACAATATACCGGAAGGCAAAAGAGCTTAGAATGCAGCCAAGAATGAACTACCCAGCAAGGCTGAATGTCCTCTTCCAGGGAAAAAGATGGACTTTCAATGAACCAGGGGAATTTCAAAGGTTCCTTTTGGAATGGCCAGAGCTGAACAGAAGGTTTGATCTTCAGATACAGGACTCAGGTGAAGCATGGAGATTGGAGGAGAGGGGGGGAAATATGAGGGACTTAATGAGGATGAACTGCATGTATAGAAAAATGATACTGATAATATTCATATGAACCATCTCAGTTAATAGAGCAAGTAGAGGGAGCTTTTATAGTTGAAGCACAGGAGAAAGCTGAATTCAAAGATAAAATATGATGTAAAAATGGAGTCAATAAGAAAAAAAGGGAAATGGAATGGGAGAAAGAAAAAGGAGAGGGGGATATTCCAAGCTACTTCACATAATAAGATTTTTTTTTTATTACAATGAGCTATTGCAATGATATGGAAGTGGGGAGGCAAGGGGGAATGAGGGAACCTTTGCTCTCATCAGAGATGGCTAGGAGAGGAAACAGAAAATATACTCAATGGGGTATAGACAACTGGAGTAAGAAGGAGAGGGAAGCAGGGGGAAGGGCTGAGGATGTGAATAAAGGAGGAGAGGATGGACCATGGGGGGGCAGTGGTCAGATATAACACATTTTCTTTTTTTACTTCTTGCAAGGGGCTGGGATTGGATGGCCTGCCCAGGACCATAGGGCCAGGTGGATTCTGGGCCTAAGGGGTGGTATGGGGGCTCAGGGCTTCTTGGCCCCAGGGCCAGGGATCTGTCTGCTGTGCCACTCAGCGACCCTACAGCAGAGTCAGAGTGAAAGGAGAGAGAAAATATAGTACATGGTAGTGGAGAAATAAGAAAGGAGGGAGTTGCGATCAGCAATGACAACGTTGGAAAAATATGAAAGTAACTTTTGTGATGGACTTATCATAAAGAATGTGATCCACTCACAACAGAGTGGATGGTGTTGGAACAAAGACTGAAACACATTTTTTGTTATTATTATTTGGGGGAGGGTGCAGGGCAAGTGGGGCTGGGTGGCCTGCCTAGGGCCACATAGCAGGGTGATCACTGGGTGTCTGGGGCCGGATTCGGACCCAGGTGCTCCTGGCTCAAGGGCAAATGCTCTGTCTGCCACCCAGCCACCCCTACTATTATTACTATTTTATTTTATTTTGGGTCTTTTTTTTTTTTTTCTTCTTTTTGGTTTTTGCAGGGCAATGGGGATCGGGTGGCTTGCATGTCACATGGCTGAGTGATTATTGGGTTTACGAGGCTGGATATGGACTCGGGTGCTCGTGGCTCCAGGGCTGGTGCTTCGTCCATTGCACCACCTGGCCATACCTACAATTATTACTATAATTTTTTTATTTTAATTTTTTTCTCCTCCTTTACTTTTTTGCCCAAGCAAGTCTATCTATATTCAATAGGGGGAGGGGTGTTTTGTTTACTTGTAAACAAGTATATTTTATTAATGTAAAGAAAAACATTTGTACAAAATGAGAATAAAAAATAAATTAAAAAAAGTTAATCTATGTTAATTCATTAGCAACCATCTCTATATACTACTGATAAAACCCTGTAGAAAGGGAAAAATATTTTTAAAACTGCTACCAAATATATAAAATATTTGTGAAGACACATAGTAATGATATGAATACATCTACATAATTTAAAAACCATTAATTCCTCAAGAGTGGGTCTAGTCAGTGTAACATAGTGACAATATTCCTCTATTAATTTTCATATTCCAGTATCATACAAATCAAACTACTAAAGCATTTTTGTAGAGATATAAAATTGAGAATGAAATACATCTATAGGAAAAAAAGCAGAAAAGGAGAGGACCTAGAAATAATAAATCAAAAGTACAAGTACTAATAAAATGATTTGGTGCTAGTTAAGAACTTGTTTCATAAGGTAATTTTTGTTAGTTTCATTTATTTGGCATGGTATAAGTAAATGGATTTTGGTATTATTGTCATTTTTATTTTATAGACTAATCTTATCCCTAATTAATATTGTCCCAGCTGTCTTTTGTTGTTACAGCAGTCTTTATATCTTTAAGTAGTAGTGTTAGTTGCACTCATATAATTTTTTGTGTGTATCTTGAAAAGTAGATAGCCAGGTATTTTATATATTCTGAGCAATTTTAAAGGAAAATTGTTTTTCTTTCTTTTCCTGCTAGTTTTTTGGCATTATTTAAAAATGCTTATGATTTGGGTGGAGTTATTCTCTATCCTGCAACTACAGGCATTATTTCCTCTAATATTTAAGTACTGCAAAAACTGATAGTTGTTTCTTTGTCTGTCCTCATTTCTTCAATTTCTTTTTCTTGTCTTATTATTATTATAGTTAGCATGACTTGTACTAAATCAAATAGAAGTGATGACAATGGAGAATCTTCTTTAATCTCTGAGTTTATTAGGAAAGAATTATAGTTCATTATAAAGCTCTTGGATGTATCACACACATACATGCACTGTATCGGGGACATAATAGCTGTTTTATAATTGTTTATTGACTGATAAAAGTAGACTCAAACTTAAAATGATTGCTAAAAGCATTATGAACTATATTATAGTCTCTAACAACACACACACATGCAAATGTACTCATATATAAAATGTATCACTTTATAAATATACATTTAGTCCTTATTTTTTAATCATAAGTGGATATTATATTTTTGTCAAAAGCTTTTTTTGGCATAATTACATCATTTTTCTTGATTTGTTATTAATGCATTTATTTACATTTATGGCTTTCCTAATATTAAACCACATCTACAGTCCTGGTATTAAATCTAACCTGGTCATAGTCTATAATCTTGATGATGTATTCTTTTAACCTCTTTGCTAATGAATTTTTTTTTGTATTTATGTTCATTAGGGATATTGGTCTATAGTGTTTTCTTTTTCTGTTAGTACTATCCCTCCCTGATTTATATATCAAGCTCATATCTATATTATAAAAATAATTTGGTAGGATACCTTATTTTGCTTTTTATGCAGTTTATGAAATTTGTGAATTATTTGTTCTTTTAATGTTTCTTATAATTCATTTTTAAGTCATTCTGGTACTGTAACTTGTCTTTCTCTTTTAAATTTATTTATTGCTTGCTCAATTTCTCCCTTTGATCTTGAATTGCTGAAAATCTCTATTTCTTGTTCTGTTAATTTAAATATATTTTATTCTTGTAAATATTTATTTCATTTAAGTTGTCAGTTTTATTGGCATCAATTTGAGCAAAACAAAGTTTTCTAAGGAAGAAATCCAAGATATCAAGTCATATTTATATGCTCCAAAGCACTAATATTTAGAGAAATGCAAATTTAAACAATTCTGGGTTTGTCTTCTTTGGTAAACTAGCCTACTTTTGGGAAGCAGTATCCCCCAAATAAACTTTCCTGCTCCTATACCCTTTCTTACTGCTTATCCTCTGACTTCTCTTGCTACTGTTACTAATCTTTCATCCTTTAACTTCTGCTAATCACAGCAATACCTAAATAACATTTTTTAGTCCCTAAAGAAAAAAACCCAACAACTCTAGTATTTTGCCTTACACCAATGAAATTAGTAAAGTTGATAAAAAAAAAGGGGGGAAATAATAAATATTGGAGGAATTAACAGTCAAGGGATGAAAAGAGTCAATGACTATACTTTTGGTGGAACTATGAATTACTCCAGTCATTCTGAAAAGCAATTTGAAAATTTGACCCCAAAGTTACTATACTACATTTCCTTTGAAACAGTGATATAATTATTAAGTTTATAAAGAAATCAAAGAAAAATCAAAATGACCTATATGTAAAAAAATATTTAAATCTCCTTTTTGTTGTGAAGAAAGGGATATCTGACATCTAAGGAATAGGTGAAAAATTACACTATATGTATATCATGGCATACTACTCTGCTGTAAAATAAAATGAAACAAATCTGTGAAGACTTATATGGACTAATATGGAGTGGAGTGAATAGAGAAAGGAGACCAATTTATAGGATAAGTTATATTACAAGGACAGTCAACTTTAAATGATCTAAGGACACTAATTAAAGCAATGGTCAACAATGATTCTAGACTAATGATGAAGAATGCTTTCCCACTCTTGTTGGAAGGATGATAGACTCTGAGAGCAGAAATAATATTTTTTGAGGGGAACACAATGAGGAAATTTATTTTGATTTAATACAAACATTTATTCAAGTGGTTTATTTTCCTTTTTCTTCTTTTTTTCCAGTTGAGGAGGAGTTGGCAGGGAGTAAAAAATATCTTTTCATTAATTAAAATAAGAATACTTTTTTAAATGACATCAAGGGCAGAACCAAGATGGCCACAAGAACGGATTTCGTCTTAGGCGCTCTCTCATAAAACTCACAAGCTAAGGACTCTAACTAAACTTTCTAGAGACAAAACCCACAGAGGGACCCAGAGAGGCAGTTCTCCTACTCAAGGTAACCTGGAAAAGAGCAGAAAGGCTCTGCTCCCCAGGTCAGAGGGGCAGCCCGGCAGAGGGGTGGCCCGTCAGAGCCAAAGAGCTTCAGCCTCCTGGAGGCAGCCCCAGGGCGCTGGGAGCCACAGCTCACAGCAGCGGGGAGTCTCTGGAGCTACACCCTGGGGAGAACCGAGCATAAATTGGGGGAACAGCGGGGAACTCTTCCAGAGCCAGCACTTGGAGCCCAGCCCTCAGTGCACAGAGCAAACAGCTTGAACAGCACAGCCCAGATCCAGGAACAGAAGCAGGTGGAGCCAGTAAGCAGGAGCCCCCAGGGCATGATCCCATTGAACCTAGGGAGGGGAGTGAACAGAGACTGCCCAGCTCTGTCCTTTGCCCCTGGAACAGGACTCTGGGGTTCTGAACACATTCAGATCCTGATCGCAGTCTAGGACCCCCATAGAACAGCATCCCCCCCACCTCAGCCCCGTGGCAAAGGCGGGGTGCATGTGGTCATTCACAGATCAGGAGAGAGGACAGGGCCTCACACACTGAGACCCTTGTGGGAGTGTCTCAAAAGCTCAGGAAGCACCCCAAAAACAGGCCCAGGCTGGGAAAATGAGAAAGCAGAGAAATAAGAGGAACACCATTGAGAAATATTTTGCAAATGAGCCCAAGAAAGATCAAAATTCTCAGTCTGAAGATGAGGAAGCACAAGCTCCTGCATCTAAAGACTCCAAGAAAGAAACAGAAATTGGGCCCAGGCTATGACAGAGCTCAAAAAAGACTTTGGAAATCAAATGAGGGAGAAATGAGAGAGATGCAGGAAAAACATGAAAATGAAGTCAGCAGCCTAGTCAAGGAAATCCAAAAAAGTGCTGAAGAAAATAGCAAACCAGCTTAGGTCAAATGGATAAAACAGTTCAAAAAGTTATGGAGGAGAAGAATGCTTTAAAAAAGCAAAATTCGCCAGATGGAAAAAAGAGATAAGAAAACTCTCTGAGGAGAACAAATCCTTCAGACAAGGAATAGAATTCAGGGATATTGATGAATCAATACTTCAATACAAAAAAAATGAAAAATTAGAAGAAAATGTGAAATATATCATTGAAAAAACAACTGATATGGAAAACAGACTTAGAAAAGATAATTTAAAAATTATTGGAATACCTGAAAATCATGATCAGGAAAAGAGCCTCGACATCATTTTCAAAGAATTACTACAGGAAAATTGCCCTGATATCCTAGAAGCAGAGGGCAAAATAGAAATGGAGAGAATCCACCGATACCCCCCCAAGAAAGAGATCCAAAAAAAACCAACCCCTAGGAATATTATAGCCAAGTTCCAGAACTCCCAAGTCAAAGAGAAAATATTACAAGCAACCAGAAGGACACAGTTCAAATATCGTGGAGCTGCAGTCAGGATCACACAGGACTTAGCAGCAACTACATTGGAAGCTCGTAGGGCTTGGAATATAATATACCAGAAGGCAAAAGAGCTTAGAATGCAGCCAAGAATCACCTACCCAGCAAGGCTGAATGTCCTCTTCCAGGGAAAAAGATGGCCTTTCAATGAACCAGGGGAATTTCAAATGTTCCTTTTGGAATGGCCAGACCTGAACAGGTTTGATCTTCAGATACAGGACTCAGGTGAAGCACAGAGATTGGAGGAGAAGGGGAAAATATGAGGGACTTAATGAGGATGAACTGCATGTATTCCTTTATAGAAAAATGACATTGGTAATACTCATATGAACCTTCTCAGTTAATAGAGCAGGTAGAGGGAGCTTTTATAGTTGAAGCACAGGAGAAAGCAGAATTCGATGATAAAACATGGTGTAAAAATGGAGTCAATAGAAAAAAAGGGAAATGTAATGGGAGAAAGAAAAAGGAGAGGGGGAATAGTACAAGATATTTCATATAATAATATTTTTGTTTATTACAATGAGCTATTGCAATGATATGGAAGGGGGGAAGGCAAGGGGGAATGAGGGAAACTTCGTTCTCATCAGAGGTGGCTAGGAGAGGAAACAGCATATATACTCAATGGGGTATAGGCATCTGGAGTAAGAAGGAGGGGAAGACAGGGGGAAGGGGGGGATGTGAGTGATGGAGGAGAGGATGGACCATGGGGGGAGAGTGGTCAGATATAATGTATTTTCTTTTTTATTTCTTGCAAGGGGCTGGGATTGGATGGCCTGTCTGGGACCATAGGGCCAGGTGGATGCTGGGCCTAAGGGGTGGTAGGGGGGCTCAGGGCTTCTTGGCCCCAGGACCAGGGATCTGTCTGCTGTGCCACTCAGCTACCCTACAGCAGAGTCAGAGTGAAAGGAGAGAGAAAATATGGTACATGGTAGTGGAAAAATACGAAAGGAGGGAGTTACGATCAGCAATGGCAACAGTGGAAAAATATGGAAGTAACTTTTGCCATGGACTTATCATAAAGAATGTGATCCACCTGCGACAAAGTTGTTGGTGCTGGAACAAAGACTCAAGCACATTTTTTATTATTATTATTTTGGGGGGGTGCAGGGCAAATGGGGCTGGGTGGCCTGCCTGGGGCGGCATAGCAGGGTGATCGTTGGGTGTCTGAGGCCGGATTTGGTCCCAGGTGCTCCTGGCTCAAGGGCCAATGCTCTGTCTGCCACTCAGCCACCCCTATTATTATTAATATTATATTTTATTTTGGGTCTTTTTTTCTTTTTTTTTTTTGGTTTTGGCAGGGCAGTGGGTTTTGCGTGGCTTGCATGTCACACAGCTGGGTGATTGTTGGGTTTACAGGGCCAGATGTGGGTTCGGGTGCTCGTGGCTCCAGGGCTGGTGTTCCATCCATTGCACCACCTGGCCATACCTACAACTATTACTATTATTTTTTAATTTTAATTTTTTTCTCTCCCCTTTACTTTATCACTCAGGCAAGTCTATATTTATGGGGGGAGGGGTATTTCATTTACTCTTAAACAAGAATATTTTATTAATGTAAAAAATTATTTGTACAAAATGAAAATAAATATTAAATAAAAAAGAAAAATAAATAAAAAATTGACATCAGTAATATTGGGGTAATATCAAATGACAAAATAATAGTGGGATATGAGTTACTAGTTAGACGATTCGGGGGAGATATTAAGTTGCATGCATCAATTGATACTGATCAGAAAGGAGTTCAGAAATAATAATATTAGCGAAAACACTTCAAGTTCATTAAATTTACATTGTAAAACTTTTTTGTGGTGGATGGAGCAGGTGGTAGCTGTGCTCTGGGATGCCAACTGACTATTCCCAGTGTGGTTTGGTAGAATTATTTCTAGAGCCTACATGTACTATACAAATATTTTTAAAAAGTCTATATTTGGATCAAGGGTTGAGGGTGAAAGGACAGAAATGAGTATGTTAGGACAAGCAATGCAATCTTTGAGTAGGGTGGTATCAATATTAGTCTTTTTTTAATGGTTTTTACTATCTTCCCCCCTTTAATCTCTGCTATCTCATAATGTATAATCATCTTGTCTCCACAGGGAGAGTAAAATTTGTTTGAATCAAGATGCCATGCTTCCACTGCTTATAATTAATTATTTATCTCAATCTACCATAGTGATTTACATATTTAGTATTTAATAATTTTAACTACTACATAGAGGTCAACTAGTCAACCCTTTCCTATTTTACAGATGACATAATTGAAGACCTGGGGAGATGAAGAACTTGCTCAAATTCATATATATAAAAACAGAAGGGCAGACATCAAATTCAATTCCAATGACAAATCCAAAGAACCCAGATAATATGGTGAGTAGGAACTTTGAAATGGGTGGTGAAAATATTAAACACATTTTTACAAAGTCTTAATCATAACCCACATCTAGCATATCTATTTCCTATCTAAATACTGGCATTTTTTTTTGAGAAATCTTAACAAGAGATAGTGCCTGAATAAACTTTCTTTGCTTCTTTTGGCAAAATAAAATGAGATGTAATCAGATCTTGCGATAACAATTTCTCTTGTGGCTGTTGTCACTGAATCTGGATTTTTAATATTATTACTAATTTACTAATTGGCTATCTATGATAATTTCATTAGTACTTAAATAGATTTTGTTTTTGTTTCTGCTTTTGAAGAATTAGGGCCTTATCCAATTAAAAAAGAATTTTAAAAAGTTTGCAGATACAAATGCACATATAAATATACATATAAACATGTGCATACACATAAATATATATATATATATATATATATATATATACAATTTCATCCCATTATTAATACATATTCACTTGCATTTAACTCACCATTGGGCTATTAGGGCTAGAAGGAACTCTATGCATCTCTGTATTTCTAGTATTAGCAACTTCCTTTAAAAATGAAAACCTAGACAAGGCAATGAGAATTTATTAGTAAGCACTGAAAACACAAAGAAAGGTAAAAATAGAGTTCCTGCCCTCAAAAAACTACATATACACACATGTATTTATAAATATATATGTTCATATATATTTATATTACAAACTATTAAATTATTAGCCATAATTTCATGTAAATCCTAGGAGTCTCATTATTCCTAAAGGTTTCTGGATATTTTTGAAGGGCAAGAGTTGTTCTAGAAATAACATCTTAAAGTTATGCTAGCTATTCTATTGCTGGAGTCAGTGACACTATAACATTATCAAAGCAGTATGAATTAATGTAAATAATTAATTCTCTGCCAAGTCGACACTAATTACTCCCTGAAGTGAGGCAATATAAAAATTGTGCTATATTTGCATATTCAAATTGTTTGTAGTATACTCAGTTGTTATACTCTGCTTAGCCTCTCTGTCATAACATTTTAAGTCTAGCTGAAACTGATTCCAGGATAGTTCCCCCATAGTGTTGCTATTTCTGTGCTATAGTCCTGGTTCATAATGCAGCTGTATCATATTTTGACAAATAGTTGCCTGCCCTATTTTGGAATGTTTTAATTTGAGGGTGTTTGTGCCACTGGACTTTTCTCAATTTTCTCAAACTATCAATCATTAAAAAGAAAATATTCCTTAATAAAATTATTCTTTTTCTCAAGCTAAGATTTTACTTTATAATTCAGTTTTGTTGGTTGTCATTAATGATCCCTTAATTTGCACTCTGACAAGTGGGTAGAGGGGAAGTAAGTGTTCCACCTGACTGCCTGGAACAAGAAGTCCATTTCCTCTGTTTGGCTTTCCTATTGATGTATCCAAGCTACCTTGCCAAACTAACTGCTGACAATCCTTTTTTGAACTTGGGTACAGAAAACCAATAGAATTTTAGCTAGAATGTTTGAAGTTAATGGAGAAAGCTAGCTTAGGCTGCTTAATGAAAGAATAATTAACTACATTCAAGTTTCTGTCCCTGGTAGGATTTGATTGTACTGCTTATGACATTATGACTGCTGATATTTGGCATGGAAAACTGATTAAAGCTTTGAAAAGAAACATATATTAGGTTGAATTTTATTTTTAAAGCTTCATACAATCCATTGGCATCATGAGAGTATTTCTTAATACTTAATACTAAAGAAGTTAGAGTTGGGGGAAGGAGAGATATTGAGTGAAAGAATATCAGAATATTTTAGAATAATTGCACCAATTGCACCAAAATAATTATGTAAATGTATCTCTTTTATCCTGTCCTGACCTCTCCTCCCTCCCTCTCTCTCATTTCTCTTTCCTGTTGCCCTTCTCTTTCTCTTCTCCCTCTTCCTATCTCCCCACTCTAATCAGAAAAAAATATTTAATAAATATTTACAGTAGAATCCATTTGGGACATTATGGAGGTCACATAATAGAGTTAAATTTGTATTTGGAATCAGAAAGTTCTTGGATTTGAGTGTTGTCACTTACATTTACTAGCTGAATAAGGCTTGGTCAGTCATTTAAGCCTTATGAACCGCAAACTTTGTTTATCTGTAAAAAGGTGATAATCAATGAGAATTACATGAGATATAATCTATGCAAAGTGTAAAGACTATTATTGTAAAGACTATGTAAAGACTATTATTGTCTAATCTAAATTAGACAAATCACACCAGTATTTACTAATGGATGTTTATCTAGCTTTTGCTTAATATGACATCCCAAGTTGACCCACTTAATTCTTGGTCATCTCCAAAAATTATGAAGTGTTGCTTTTTTTCATATCAGCCACATTCTGATTTCCTGTTAAAACTACCTATGCTCCTTGTTCTACCTTCTGTAGCTAAACAGAAAAACATTGTTTCCTGCTTCATGTGGCAGTTCTTTGATATTTTATGACAGTGATCAGATATTCATTAAACTTTTTCTTTCTAGGTCTTTATATAATATTCTTATTTTTTTACTATTTTATTTTTCACAAGATACATGTAATGATAATTTTAAACTTTAATTTATAAAACTTTTGAGCTCCAAATTTCCTCCCTTACAACATTGAGAAGGCAAGCAACTTGATGTAGGCTAAACATTTTTAGTCATGAAAAACATTTCCATAATAGTCATGTTGTGAAAGAAAATATAGATAAAAAACACTCTCAAGTGAGTAAAAGAAAGTATACTTCAATCTGTATTCAGATACTATCACTTCTTTCTCTGGGGATGTATAGCACTTTTCATTATAAGTTCTTCAGAGTTGTCTTGGATCATTATATTGCTGAGAATAGCTAAATCATTCAGAGCTTATCATCTTAGAAATATTGCTCTTAAGTACTTTGCATCAGTATATTTAAGTCTTTCCAGGGTTTTTCTGAGAGCATTCTGTTCATCATTTATTATTGCAGATTAGTATTCCATCATAATCACACACTTAAAATTTGTTCCACCATTCCACAATTAATGGGCATCCTCTCAGTTTTCAATTCTTTGCCATCAGAAAAGAACGGCTGTAAATATTTTTATACATATAGGTACTTTTCCTTTTTTTTCTTTTTATCTCTCTTGGGATATAGAACTGATAGTGATATTGCTACATCAAAAGGGTTTTCTAACCTTTTGGGCATAATTCCAAATTGCTCTACAGAATGGTTGAATCAATTCATGATG
Organism: Macrotis lagotis; assembly: GCF_037893015.1. Lineage (NCBI taxonomy): Eukaryota > Metazoa > Chordata > Mammalia > Peramelemorphia > Peramelidae > Macrotis > Macrotis lagotis. The sequence goes on along the minus strand of NC_133662.1, from coordinate 141,249,382 downwards.
ATACAAGCAAAGCATTAATGTCTCACTTTTCCCACATCCCCTCTAATATTTATCATTTTCTTTTCCTGGTCTAGCAACCAGTTGAATAGGTATGAGGTAGCATCTCAGAATTGTTTTAACTTTAATTTCTCTAATCAATAGTGAGTTAGAACATTTTTCTTTTTTTTAATTTTTTTTAATTTTTAGATTTTTCAAGGCAATGGGGTTAAGTGGCTTGCCCAAGGCCACACAGCTAGGTAATTATTAAGTGTCTGAGGTTGGATTTGAACCCAGGTACTCCTTACTCCAAGGCCGGTGCTCTATTCACTGTGTCACCTAGCCACCCCATTAGAACATTTTTCATATGGCTAAGGATAATCTTGACTACTACATCTGAAAACTGTTCATATCTTTTGATCATTTAACAATTGGGGAAAGGCCTTTATTCTTGTAAATTTGACTTAGTTCTTTATAAGGTTCAAAATTTTTTTCATGTATATTTACTAACTATATTTCCCTCCATCCTATTTCTCTCTTCTCTCTGTTATATTCTCTCTCTCTCTCTCCCCCCTCTCTTCATCCTGTCCCTCCTCAAAAGTGTTTTGCTTCTGACTATCTTGTTCCCCAATCATCCCCTTTCCTCTAATTCCCTTCCCCTCTTTACTGTAATCTATCTTTACAAGATAGATTTTTATACACAAATGAAAGTATTTGTAAATCCCTCTTTGAGCCAATTCTGATGAAAGTAAAGGTCTCTCAATCCCCTTCAGCTTTCTGCATTTCTCCTCTACCTCTATCCTTTTCCCCTCCACAGTAAAATATTTTTGTTGCCTCTTTTATAGGAGTAAATTTACCCCATTCTTCTTCTCCATTCCCCTGTTTCTCAGTATATTCTTTTTCATCACTTAATTGTATTTTTTTCAGATATCATTCCTTTATATTCAATTTATTCCTGTGCCTACTCTTTATATATACTTCTAATTGCTGTAATGACAGTCTTATGAGTTAACGGTTTTATATTCCCATGTAAAAATGTAAACAGTTTGATCTTATTAGTTCCCTAATGATTACCCTTTCCTGGTTACCTTTTCGTTCTTCTCTTGAGTCTTGTATTTGAAACTCCAATTTTCTGGTCTTTTCATCAGGAAAATTTGAAAGTCCCCTCTTTCTTAGAATGTCCATCTTTCCCTGAAACAATTTGCTCAGTTTTTCTGGTAGTTGATTCTTAGTAGTAATCCAAGTTTTTTTTTTCCTTCCAGAATATCATATTCCAATCCCTCTGGCTCTTTAATTTAGATTCTTCTAAATCTTGTTATCTGACCATGGCTCTACAATATGTGAATTGTTTCTTTCTGACTGCTTGCAATATTTTTTCCTTTGACCTGAGAGCTCTGGAATTTGACTATGACATTTCTGGGAGTGTTCTTTTTTGGACCTCTTTCAGGAGGTGCTGGGTGGATTCTTTTAATTTCTATTTTACCTTCTTGTTTTAAAATATCAGAGCAATTTTCCCTTGATACTTTCTGAAAGATGCTATCTAGTCTCTTTTTCTTTTCTTTTCTTTTCTTTTCTTTTCTTTTCTTTTTTTGATGATGGCTTTCAGGTAGCCAATAATTTTTAAAATTATCTCTTCTGATTCTATTTTCCAGGTCTTTCCAATGAAATATTTCACATTATCTGTTTTCATTCTTTTGGTTTTGTTTCATTATTTATTTCCCAAAATGTCATTAGCTCCCATTTTCTCAATTCTAATTTTTAAGGAATTATTTTCTTTAGTGAGTTTTTGTAACTACTTTTCCATTTGACCAATTCTACTTTTTTAGGCACTCTTTTATCATTTGAACATGTCTGTTTTTAAGGTGATATTTTCTTCAGTATTATTTTACTAAGCTGTTGACTTTCCATGACTTCTTTTTTTAAAAAAATGTTTTATTATTTTTCCAGTTATATGTAAAAATAATTTTCAACAATCATTTTTATAAAGTTTTCTCTCTCTCACCCTTCCCTCCCCCCACCCTGATAGGAAGTAATCTGATATAAGTTATACATGTAAAATTATGTTATTTATATATATATTTACACTTATATGAATATATTTACATGTATATATATATATATATATATATATATATACACATAAATACATATAAACATACTGGGAAAGAAGAATCAGAACAAAAAATGGAAAACCATGAGAAGGAAAAAACAAAAAGCAAATTTAAAAAGTGACAACAGTATACTATGATGTGCACTCAGATTCTCTAGATGTGGATGATATTTTCCATTGCAAGTCTTTTAAAATTGTCTTTGATCACTATATCACTGAGAAGAGCTAAGTCTATCATAGCTGATCATCACTCAATGTTGTTGTTAAAGTGTACAATGTTCTTCTTCTGGTTCTACTCACTTCACTTAGTAACAGTTTTTGTAAGTTTTTCCAGGTTTTTTTCCCCTGAAATGTGCCTGCCTATCATTTCTTATAGAGGCAAAATATTCCATTCCATTCACATACCATAACTTGTTCAACCATGAACAATGAATGATGAACATTCCTTCAGTTTCCAATTCTTTGCCACAATAAAAAGAGCTGCATTAATTTCATTTCTCTTCCAATTTTTTCTATCTCTCTTTCTTTCTTTTCAAAATCCTTTTTTGAGTTCTTTCATGACCCAAGTCCAAATCATATTTTTTGGATACTTTAGATGTAAGAGTTTTGACTTTGTTATCTTCTTCTGAGTGAGTGTTTTGATGTTCCTTGTCACCACAGTAACTTTCTATGGTCAGATTTTTTTTCAGTTGTTTTTTCATTTTCTCATCCTATTAAACTCTTTGTTAAAGTAGGACTCTGCTTCCAAGGTGGAAGACACATTGTTCCAAGCTTCAGAAGTTTTGTGCAGTTGTTTTTCCCAGAATCCTGTAAATTTTCAGTTCTACCAAGGTGGTATGATCTAAGGAGAGGTGTTTTACTATACTTTTGACCTATGTTCTGGTCTATGAGTGACCACAAGCTCTCTTTTCTGTCCTGGAGCTATGAGAAGAGTTCCCACTTCTCTATGGTCCCAATTTTGATGTGCTAATGCTCCTCCTCACCCTGGGATTGCCCCGCCCCCAACAAGGTGACCCTGATCTGAGTATGGGCAAAGCAACAAAGTCCTGCTTCAGTGCTAAAAAAGAGACTCCTGTTCACATTATCCCTATCAGATTGACTAATGTGACAGAAAAGAAAAATGCTAAATTTTGGAAGGGATGTGAGAAAGTTAGGACACTAGTGAATTGTTGATGGAGTAGATCCCATTCTGGAAAAAAATTTGGAACTATGTCTTAAGGGCTATAAATCTGTGCATACCCTTTGACCCAGCAATTGTACTACTAGGTCTGCACACCAAAGAGATAAAAGTAAAAGGAACTATATATATACATGTATGTATAATATATATATATGTATAATATACATGTATGTATAATATATGTGTATGTATAATATATGCATGTATGTATAATATATGTATAATATAATGTATATATGTATAATATACATGCACATATGTATGTATGTATAATATTTGTAGCAGCCCTTTTTGTAATAGTAAAGAATTAGCAATTGAAGGGATATCCATCAATTGGGAAATGACCCAAGAAGTTTTGATCTTTGATATAATACAATACTGTTGTGCTAAAAGAAAAGACAAGTAGGATGCTTTCAGATAAACCTTGAATGACTTACTTTAATTGAAAAAGAGTGAAGTGAACAGAACCCAGTAACATCAATATTGTACAATGATCAATTGTGAATAATTTATTCCCAGCAATATAATATTCCGAGATAATTCCTAAGGATTCCTGACAAAAATGCTATCTACCTCCAGGAAAAAAATGCTAAAGTCTAAATGTAATTTGAAACATTATTTTCCACCTTTTTCATTTATAAAAAAAAACTTTTCTTTTACAACATGAACAATATGTAAATATGCTTTGTATGATTGTACATGTATAACCTATATTAAATTGCTTATTTTCTCCTGAGGGGAAATAGGAGAGAGGAAGGGAAAGAATTTGGAACTCAACATTTTCAAAATGTTAATTATTTTGTCATTAGAAAAAATTTCAAAACAAAAGAACAACCCAAAGTTACTGTAGTGGTTTGCCATTTCCTTCTCCAGCTCATTTTATGGAAGAAGAAACTGAGGCAACTAGGATTAAGAGATTTGTCCAGGGTTTACATAGCTAGTAAGTATCTCTGGCCAGATTTGAACTCAGGATGGTAAGAGTCTTCCTGATTTTTGACAGAACACTCTATCTGCTACACAGTATTGAGCCTACTAATAGCTGTAGTATAAGGAAACTCAACTGTGGAAAACAATTACTTTGATTAAGAGAAAGATCCAAGACAATTCCAAAGAGCCCATGTAGAAAAATGTTCCCCACCTTCAGAGGGAAAACTGATAAACTCTGAAGACAAGACCAGACCTTTTTAAAAACCTTATTTTTCTTATGTATGTTTTCTTGGCTAATATAGAAATGAAGTTTTATATTACTTCACATGTATAATTGACATCAAATTGCTTGCCTTCTCAAGGAGGAAGGCATTTCAGGAGGGAGGGAGAGAATTTTTGACCTCAAAAATTTTTTAATGATTTAAATTTTTTTTACATGTAATTGGGAAATTACATTGGTCAAGGCAAAACCCTGAAGCATCATTAGAGACTGCCTTCCTAATTAACAGCAAGTATGATTCAATAGTTTTGGTATATGTACAGCTGAATCAAGCACTTGGGGATGTTTTTCAAGTAGCTAAAAATCCACCAACTATGGTCATCCAATTTATGCTTATCCATTTTGTTAATGAGGAAATTTTGGGACTCTCAAATAACATGTTGAAATCCAAGTGGGGCAACTAAGCGGTACAGTGGATAGAGCTCTTGACCTACTTTTATTTTATTTTATTTTAGTTTTTGCAAGCCAGTGGGGTTAAGTGGTTTGCCCAAGGCCACACAGCTAGGTAATTATTAAGTGTCTGAGACCAGATTTGAACTCAGGTATTCCTGACTCCAGGGTCGGTGCTTTATCCACTGCGCCACCTAGCCGCCCCTTGACCTACTTTTAAATCCAGCTTTAGATACTTACTGGCTATATGAACCTGAGTAAGTCACTTAACCCTCAGGTTTGCCTCAGTTTTCTCATTTGTAAAATTAACTGGAGAAATGACAAACCACTACAGTATCTTTACCAAATGGGGTCATGAAGAACCAGATATGACTGGACGACAAATTCAGGTGTCTTTTTCCTGCAGCTTTCTCCTAATTCTTCAGTCTAATGATGCTATTAAAACAGTAAATTAGTTTAAGTTTCATGGGAATGAAGTCTGTTGAAACAGGATGGACAACAAGAATCACTGACCAATCAAAACAGCAATTTCTCATCTGGTAACTGAACTGGAGAAGCAAATGGAAAACCACTCCAAAAAAATACCCCAATGTGGTCACAAAGAGTCAAAGATGACCAAAAAGCACAATTGAACAGGAACAACAACAGGAGGGAGGGAAGGTGTTAGTTGCTGATAACATGAAGCAGTAGAATGAGAATCTTGTGCTCATTAGGAGCCTCAATTTTGAATTCTGATACATACTCTCTATGTGAACTTGAGAAAGTCATTTAAGTACTCTTAAGTCTCAGTTTCTTCATTCATAAAAATGGGTCAGGTTAGGATTAAAGGCTTTTTAAAAATCATTCTTAAAAATTTTATGATTCTTTTTCCAGAAAAATTAGACCAGTTACAGGAGGAAAGGAACTTGTCACAGAAGGGAGTATCAAAGTCAGATAGGTCCTCTTGGATTCACAGCTGGACTTTTAAAAAAATCTCCAAGTTACTTCCTGACTGTTATTTTCCTGAGGAAAATTGAAATGAGAAACCCAACATGCTCTAAAGTAGCTTTGATGCCTGAACATGCTGTTCTTTGAGCTATGAGTTTAAATGCAATTAGGAAAATCATGTGCGACATAAAAACATAGAGCACAATATTATATCTTGCTATATAACTGAAAAGAAAGTATATTAAGTCACAGTGTTCTTATGTTTCATTTTGTATATCCCTCAAAAAAGGAAACTTTTACTAAATGCAATATGTAGTAGGAAGAATTGAGTGTTGAATGTGTTGACAGTGAATTGGAATCTCACTCCCCAGAGTGACACAAAGGAAGTGATGTGGTGGAACTACTCAAGAGGAAACAATAAAGAACATTTATCTCTGGGTACCTCTCTGATAAAACAGTACTGTAATAGGGCTTGAAGGTGATTGCAGTTATAAAAGATCTGAAACAACAAAACAAGTCTTAGGTTATCAATAAGGACAAGGTTGAAGGAATGGAGATACTTTGAAGATTTTGTCACAGTCTTCAAATAGATTCTAATACCATGGAGAGGAATCATGTCCAGTCCCAGAGATTGAGAGGGTCCTCTCACCCCTCACTTCTGACATAATCACCATATTTATTTTAATTTCTATGGATTTTTTCAAGTTCTAATTGTACTTTTGCCAGCTACCATATAAAAATCCTTTTGGCTACTTGGCTTAAGTCATTGCCCTCCATGACATCTGCATCCTGTAAAATTTTCCTAGTTGTATATTTCAGTTTAAACATGTTTCTGACAGTTTTACTGTCACAGAATGAACTTGTTTTTTTCTAGAATTGGGTCATTGACAAAGGTCCTATTTATAGGAATGGGAATATAAATAGACTGATGGGTACTACTGATCTTGAATCTTCACAGACATGAGTTGTATGTATTATTAGTCCAAGAAGGTCATTGAAAATAACATTGATCTCAAAAAGTTCATTGAGAATAATACGATCCAAGATTTGCACACTTAGTCCTTGACCCAAGCCAAGATGTTATTCCAGGCTAAGAGAGAGAGTATCACTAGACAAAACTCGGGCTTCTGGCAATAAGAAAATCAATTTGTGACTATTCTACCATCTCTTCTGTCTTCCTGTACTCCATGTAGTTCAGTGGAGGAAGGGATAAATTGAAGAAACAGGACTGGATTCAAATATTGACGTTCACCTTTTGCTACTGTGACCTGTCTCTTTGGGCTCCAATGTCCTCAACTATAAAAAGGAGGAATTAGCAGATGAGGTCCCTTATAACTTTAGACCTATAAATGGCATGGCTATGAGTATGAGACTCCAATGTATTTGAAGGATGGCTAAAATCATGTTTTGCCCCATACTGATTAATGGTTTTTAAAAGTCTCTTAGAAGTTAGATCCTAAAGAGAACACATCATTTTAGGGCAGCAATGAGGTGTAGTGGATAGAGTACAGGATCAGGAGGATCTGAGTTCAAATCAACCCTCAGCACTTGATATTTATAACTTTGTGACCTTGGGCACTTAACCCTGATTTACCTGCATCCAGGGCCATCTCCATAGTTCCTGACTTCAGAAGAGAAAGTAAAGCTGGTAATTTAGCACAGCAACTCCCTCACTCAAGTCCAATTCACGTACATGCCATGGAATCACCTCCCTGATGTCATGGTCTTCTTCAAGAATGAAAGACAGGGCCAGCTAGGTGGCACAGTGGATAAAGCACTGGCCCTGGAGTCAGGAGTACCTGGGTTCAAATCTGGTCTCAGACACTTAATAATTACCTAGCTGTGTGGCCTTGGGCAATTCACTTAACCCCATTTACCTTGAAAAAACCTAAAAAAAAGAATGAAGGACAAACTACATCATTTTAATCATACTTTGAGCTCTTATCATACTGTAGCACAATCAGCAATATCAAGTGGTTAATTTCTTCAAGTCTTCTTTTGGTTGGCACCGAGAAAAATGAAAATTATCTCTTGACTCTCTTGAATTAGAGAACTGGGTATTGGCATTATCAGCTCCTGCCATAAGCATGGTCTGAACTTGTTGATGCCATTTTTCCATTTGGCTCTGGGGCTGACTTAAAAATGGGCCGTGTTCCCAGCAGCTGTGCCCAAGTCTAATCAGTCAAGTGAATCAGAAATCCCTAAGCATGAGTGATTAACCTTGCCTTGAGCCACCATTCTTTAATTCTTTCCTGAGTATATATTTCAATGCATCCTTCCTTAAAGAAATATGAGTTTTGCAAGATAACATGATTCAAAGTGGAATATTTCCTTTCCTGCTTTAGGAAGAAGAGGTTCCAAAAATCACATAAATATGACCCTCTTCTCATTCAATCCTTGATCTTACTAGTCCCTACCTCACAGCTATAGTTGTTCTTAAATAGAAGTTAAGTTAGATTTAAAAAAAGGAAGTCTGTGAAGTACAACTCTCCCTTTTTGAAATGCTTTGATCAAGAGCTAGAAACATAGATCAGAAAATGAATAGTATGTAGGAAAAAAAAGTGACAAAAAGGTGAAAGTGCTTATTCTAATAAAACTATATCATAAACAAAGGGAAAAAAGCAAGCTTTAAATATTTTTGCCAGGTCATCCTTTTTTGGGTAGTAAACTATGAAATATCTGAATCTTTTACTTCTCTTCTAGCATAAATCATTCTTGCCTATAATTCAAGTTTATTTATGAAACTTTCTATTCCTGTAAAATTTACTAGAAGACAATCAGATGATTTCATCTGCATTACTCCAAGTTGTACTTTTCCAAAGGTGGGAAAAAAATGCAGGTGATAACCTTTTAATGTGATATAGTGTCCTGTTCTCAAGGAAATTTATAGTTATTCTCAACTGTCCATTGAGCTGATACAAGTCTACTATATTCCCTTCACTTTCTTCCCTCTCTTCTCCCTTTTCCAGCCCTTTCATTAATAATGGACTCTCAGCTGACTTTGGGCTGGGGTCCTGTCCCCAGGTCTTACCTGTGGAGAGAGAGAACCTCAGATGAACTTCATCTGACCACCTGACTTCAGAAGCAAAACTGAACCCATTCCTCAGTACCATCTTCTAAGGAACCTCTGGAGGGCAGGTGCCTGGGATCTAGTCTGACTACTCTCATCCAATCATATCTTAACTTTTGTATTTAAATAAAAACAATACAGATGTAAAAATGGTGGGGGGGGTGGAATTTACCTTTTTATTGACTCGACAGTGGCTGTTTAAAATGCTCCTGAGACAGGTTAAGAAAATCTATGTAAAATATCACTTTATGAAAATGCTTTGTAAGGTATTCATGAAGCACTTATTGCCAAAATACTTGACCACATCACTCTCTTTAATTCCTGTTTTATATAAAGTTCCTTTATTGGCTCTGAAAGAATACATCTCACCTACTCCATTTACCTACCTAAACTAGCTAGTCTCCAAGTTTTCCCATTACAAAGAGGAGAAAAAGGAAAATTGGCAAATGATCTGAGCTGGATGAGGGGTCATAGGGAAGAAAAATTCCAAGCACCATGATTATTTATTTGTGTCAAAGGAAAACCCAACCTAGAGTAATGCAGATGAAATCACCTATTTACCATAGCTAATAAAAAGCTAAGATGTTGTCTTCCTTCCCAGTTTTCTGAATTTTGTCATTCTGAAATAAATGACCCTCCCCTCATTACAAGTTTTCTGCATTTTTGGGTAAACATTGGTTTTCATGCTTATGCTAGCTACATGGTAAAATTGAAGATTAAAAGTTCTGATTGTATTATAAAAGCTCACTTCTGGGGACACAATTCCTGCCCTTGATAACCTTTTTACTAGTTTTATAATTGATATTTTACATTAAAAATGAATTTTATCTGACGCCCATTTTTTTTTCTATTACAGAATTGAATTTAAAATTTAAACTATTTGAGGTGGGATGAGTGTCTTTTGTAAATTACCTAGCATTTCCATAAAACCTTGGCTAATATTTCATTTTCCTTAATCATATGTACTCTCAACAGAAACTATTGTCAAGTCATTGAGAATGGATTTACAGCTTACTCAGAGTCTAGGTTCTATAACAAAGTTACTGAAATGAAGTGAAAAATCTTTCCTCAGCAACTCTCCAAGATTATCAGTCTCTGAATTTTGAAACAAGATAGAAATGGGAAGTCTTTAAGAATGATTTACAATTTCAGGAGGAGAATAAATTCTAAAGGCTTGGGGGGGGAGGGTTAAAAGGGATAGAAAACTAAACTGGATACCAGCCCAGGCTAATCCAGTTGCCTCACTTCACCAATTCTATTCTCCACTACTCCTCCTTCCTTTTGCCCTATCATCTCTCTGCCCCTTAAAGGGAAGATAATAGTGGGGAAGAGATGGAGAAGTCCTCTGAGGAAGTAGTTTGAATATGGTATATCAGGAAATTGGGGAAAGATTCATATCCCTTATTTTCAGTTTGCTCCAGGTCATATGTACTAAGTATATGCATATTGTGTCAGAAGTGGGGTGAGGAAAGGGCACAGAGCTAAGGATTGACCATACTATTTAACTATTTAAATAATATGTATCTGTATCTTTGTCTCTACCTTTCTCTGTTTCTTTGTATATGTTTCTGTCCTTTCTCTGTTCTATCTGTCTTTCTGTTTATCTCTTTTTATCTCTAAAAATATGCTTGAATTTACCTAGGTTAAGTGCATATGTGCTATGACTATCAAAGAAAACATATCATATATGAAAAATACTGATGGAACAATGTCTTCTATGTATTAAAGAAAGATTCAGAGGAATTGGAATTTGTATTCAGACGTTACTAGAGAAGTGAAATAAACCAAAAACAGAGGCTAAGAAGGAACAGTTTTTTCATTTAACAATCTAAGTAAAATAATCAAAGAAACTAAATTAAAAACAAACAATAATTTTTTAAAAACAAATTTAAATCTTTTCCACTTAACATATGAAACAGTGGCCAGAGAATGCTATGAAATCTCTTTTTCTAAATAAACTTTGAAAATAGAATTGAGGGGCGGCTAGGTGGCATAGTGGATAAAGCACCGGCCTTGGAGTCAGGAGTATCTGGGTTCAAATCCGGTCTCAGACACTTAATAATTACCTAGCTGTGTGGCCTTGGGCAAGCCACTTAACCCCATTTGCCTTGCAAAAAAAAAACATAAAAAAAAAAAATAGAATTGATTCCTATCAGTTGGAGAACTTTTCTATATGGTATCTCTTGGGAATTGAATAGCTTTACAAGGTTTTCACTAAATTTCACTAAGTGAAGTTTTATCTAGCTCAGTAATTTCAAGAAGTCCAGTTTTGTTTGAGTTTGTGACTAATAAGGAAAGAATATCTTTTTCTTAACTCATTATTTTGTAAAGAAATGAATAAACAGTATTGTCAGTCTCCTTTATTATCAAAAAAAAAATGGAAGTTTTAAAAACAGAATGATTGTTATTATAGGACACTGAACACTAGATGGAGACAGACCCTCCTAGCATCAAACTGCCTAATTTTCTTATTGTGACTTAACACAAGCTATCAGTCTAGAAATCATTCTGAATCATCCTGATATTCTGGATGGTAAGAGATTTAAGTATCAGGACATTTCATTTATCTATGTCATCAAGAATCTTGGCGACTTTTTCCAAGGCTTAATCTGGGAGTTTATCTATATCACTGTCTTAGGACACTTGGAAGTCCACTTAATTCACGTTGTAGACAGACTAATGAAAGAAAAGCAGATTTTCCTCACAGAATTGTAGAGTTCTATGGCTGTAAATGTGAATGAATTCACTGTTATGTTCTAAAGTGTTCAAATGAACTGCGTTATCATTATTTTTTGGAAAATAGATTTTATTCAATTTTTGTTCTGATTTTGCATATCCTAAATCTTCTTCCTTGATCTGTTCCCTTATAATAAGAACATATTAAGAGAACTATGCCTTATAAAAAGAATATTTTTTTAAAAGAAGAGGAAAAAATAATTGAACACAAGGAAGAAATCTGATGATATAGAGATAGATACCTATAGTATAGCCATATCTATATCTATATCTACATTTCTATCTCTGTATCTATATCCTTCTGTGCCCTTTGCACCTTCCACCTGTCTGAAAAGGTGTATGTGGAGGTAACTTTTCACATATATCTTCTTTGGAGCCAACCTTGGCCATTATAATTTGTAATATTCAGTTTGGGTTGTTTCGTCATTGTTCTTTCCATTCACACTATTATAACCACTGTATATATTTTGTTTTGCTGACTCTGTTTACACCCTTGCATCAGTTAATGTAAGACCATGTTTTTATGTATTCCTTATACTTTCTATTATTTAAATCACAATTATATTCAATTATATTTATGTTTCAAGAATTTTTTACACTTTGCTTAAATGGCATCTATTTTGTTTCTGGTTCTTTTCTACTAGGAAAACTATGGTTATTAATAATAGATATATAAGGGCCCTTTACTTTTATCAATGACCTTTTTGTGAGTATATAACTAACAATTAAATCTCTGGGTCAAAACATATGAATGTTTTATTTTCTTTTCATAATTTCAAATTACTTTCCAGAATGATTGTATCAGTTCACAGTCACCAACAAAACATTAGTACATTTATCTTTCCACAACCTCTCCAATGCTGACTCTGCCCACCTTTTGTCACCATTGCCAATTTTCTGGGTATGAAATAAATCCGCAAGATTGCTTTGAAATGCACTTTTCTTATGATTAGTAATTTGGATCAATCCTTCATATGGCTGTTAATAGTTTGTAATTCTTTTCAGAATTGTTTATTCATATCCTTTAACATTTAACTATTGTAAAATGATCTGTCATTCATAAAAAGACAATTGATCTGTGTATTACAAAGCAAGCTATATTAACATGGCAAAATGTTTGATATTTGAGATACTCAAGTGAATTGTAAAGGGGATAAGTGATTTGAGTATTACAAATATATATTATGACCTAATCTTGTTAGAAACAAAGTTAAGAGCATATAAACAAAGGACAACAAAATATTTTACAAAATATGCCATTTTAAAAATATGATAAAATATTTCTTATAAAATATTTATTAATTAGTTATACAATATATAATTGAGTGTTATGGCTATTCCTCCATAAATAGAAACTGATTTAGAAAAAATTTGAATTAAAAGAATTAAACTGCTATTTCATTCTATGACTTAACAATCACTCACCCAACACACACACACACACACACACACACCCCCACTACCACCAACACCCAAAAGTGGTTGTTCAAAATCCTGCTAAGACTGGCCAAAAAGAATCTAAAGAAAACTTACTTTATGGAAAAATTTTTGTTGAAATTCATGGAGCATTTAAGACTAAAATTTTTTTATCATATCATCTTTTTTAATCTCAGTCCAGCAAAAAATTCCTTTATTGTCTTTGGAAAAGTCTAACTCATATTGTGGATCCCATATAGTCTGATCTATACTTTTTTCCTACTATTTATGAAATAGTTCAGCAATACACCAAATATCTGACAAAATTTTGATAGACTAATGACAGAGTTAAAGAAACTGGACATAATAAGGGTAAGATCTTAATGGCTAGTTATTCACTATGTGATACTGTATTGAGGTTAGCCCAGCATCCCCCATAACATGAAATAAATCTTCATGGCTGACCTAGTATTTTGTTAATAAAAGTAAAAGTGGGTGACAGAAGATAAGTGGATAGATGGATAGATAGTATCATGGAAACAATGAATGTGAACTTGGATAGACTTTGTGAGATATTGGGGGATATAGTGTCACAAAGAGTTAGATATGACTAAACTATTAAACATTTATTATCATCTATCCAATGATGCTGTAATAAATTACACAAATATCACTAGGAAGAGATTTCTAAAAAGGAACAAATAATTTTAAGATATAGGACAAATGGAAAAAAATTTTCTTGACAGTAAAATTGGAAGGCCTACTTTGAACAATATTTACTAAGCACCTATTTAGTAGATCACTTTTTGAGATATTTTGTAAGTCTAGATTTCTGATCTTTTTTAGGAAAAGATGCATAAATATATTTGGGAAATTTATTTATTCCCCAAGATTTTTTTTTAAATCTAAACTATTTGTTCTGTTGTGAATTATATTTAGATGCTCAAGCATAGGAAGATCAAAGAGAAAGGAGATTATTTTAGGGGAGTTGTGGAAAGGATCCATAGGAAAGGAGAAATTTGAAGTGAACTTTAAAGCATTGGAAATGATTCAATTAAAAAGGGTTGAGATTTTATTCCAGTAATGCATGAGGTGGTGGGGGAAGGAGATGAGAGGCATGTACAATGACACACAAGTGGTAAAATGTAAAATAGGGGATAGAAGACAGTAAATAGACCAGCTTGACTAGAGCACAATATTTATTTATTGATGGAAAAGGATGATTTGAGATAAGACTAGGAAAGTGGCTAAGTGCTCAATTGAGGAGGACCCTAATGCCAGCAAAAAGAGGTCAAATTTTATTGGGAAGGGGATGTAATAGTGAGTCACTGAAATGTTTTGATCAATGATGAATTATTCCAGGGCATCATGATTTTAAGTCCAATTTTCTATTTTTTTCCTCTAAGTTTGGTAGCTTTAAATCACATTTCCTTATTGGCATTCATTATAATTTCAAAAATATTTTAATCTTCATTTCCTATTGATTTGCAAGTGGCAGTTGCTTTTAAACTATTATGGCTTTATTTTTGGTCTCTTAATCTCAGTCAAGAAGTTAATGATCTCTAAGCTTTGAGACTTCTCAGTATCAAAGTTTACTGAAATATCAAAGCTTAGAGATCATTAACTCTTTGAAGGTGTATGGAAGTAGAAAGGTTTATTTGCTATGAACTATATGATTGAATTTGGAAAGCATAGAGGAAGCCAAAAGTATATTTTAAAGTCTCAAAGTACTAAGTACAAAGCATTTAGCATATATTTTTCTTACGTGATTCACAAGACCATCTGAGATACTAGCAACATCTGTACTCCAATTCAGAAATGAAGGAACTAAAGTTTAGGAGAGGAAGTGACTTACCAAAAGTCACACTGCCAGGAAATGACAGTACTAGTAAAGTCTTTCCTTTCCCAGCCTGGTATACTTTATGTCAATAATATTCTCATTCAATGTTAATCAACAAGGAGTTCTTATTTAACTTGGATGTGCCAAATATCTGAATTAAAAAAGAGAAATGCTAAATTGTCTCTACTCTCAAGAAATTTGTGTTCTTTTCATGGAAACATGACACGTATCTACTTTACTAAGTACTAAATATGTCTATACATATAGACACATATAATATCTCAATATATGTATAGAATGGTATGTGGCATAATGCAAATAATATTCATAGTCTTCAATGTTAATCTCAGGTGCTATCTCCTACATAGAATCTGACCTTATCTCCCTCTGACCCAGTTGCAACTGTCCTTCCCCTTGGGAAATATACACAAATAGCCTATGCAAAAATTCACACATGTATATATGTACATACAATGATGTAGATAGTAATGTGCACATATATATGCATCTGGGGGCATATGCATATGGATATTAAACACATATACATACACACAATAGACAATACAAACACTGCAATATATATAATATATAATATATATATAAATATATATTATATAAATATATACACTGTGCAGTACACATAGGAAATACATAGCTTTGCATGATTCATGTGTGTTCATGGCCACACATGTAAGCACATTATATATCAGTTGATCACATGGGCATATACATACATATGTGTTTATACAAAAATGTAAAGTGCTTCATGGTATGCAAATGTACATAAACATAAACTTATGTTGAAATAGTCTTGTGTATTTACATACATTGCAGTGTGCTGTGTACTTCAGATACATGTGATTTCATATATTCAGAGTATTGCAATATGTATTGATTTTGTATGTATAGTTCTACATGAATATAACTATAGACATGTGTTATATATGTATGCATACCTACATTCATCATAGATATATATATCACAAACTCATAACTATGTAAAAATACATTATCACCACATTATTTAATTAATTATACATATCTGCAAACACAAACATGCATATGTTATATGTATACGCAAGTGTATGAATGTGTTTATAAAATACTTTATTATTTTATGAATATAATTTAATTTTATAAATATATATGTTTGATATATAGAAACAAGTATACAAATATATACATAAGTATATTGTTATACATCATATAATATAATATCATATCATATTATATCATATCAAATCACATATTATATTTTAATATATAAAATTACTTTGTATGCACAATAAATTGATTTCATATATTATTTCACATGCATATTTATAGACACATGCAATGTAAACTATACATAATGCATATATATATATATATATCATAAAGTAATTTCAAGAGAAGAGTCAGAAGCAGTAGGAGAAGGGAAGATCAGGCTATGTCTTGGAAGATGGTGCTATTTTTTAGATGGTACTGACAGTATATTTTTAAAAAGAGACTGTATTGGGGTGGCTAGGTGGCACAGTGAATAGAGCACCAGCCTTGGAGTCAGGAGTACCTGAGTTCAAATCTGGCCTCAGACACTTAATAATTACCTTGCTGTGTGGCCTTGGGCAAGTTATCTAACTGCATTGCCTTGCAAAAAAAAAAACAACTAAAAAAAAAGAAAGAATATCTACACTTATGATATTTATCTTTCAGGAGAAATAATGTGAGTGTTTCAGGTGTGTGGAACTATATACAACGTAATTTTGAGGGGGAAAGCAACAGTAACTGGGGTCTCCCAAAAGACTCCATGACAAAGGTGGTACGTGATCAAAAACAAACTTGAGAGATTTGTTATAGAAAATGACATCATATTCAAGAAAAAAAAAACTATGGAATTTGAATGTTGAGTAAAATCTATTTTATTTGCTTTTTTAAAAGTTTCTTTTATAATTTCACTCCTTGTCATGGTTTTCCTCCCTTAATTATAATTCCTTTTTCTCAACATGACTAATATGGAAATATGTTAAACACAACTGTACATGTACAACTTTTACCAGATTGTTTTCAAAACAATAGCGAGAGGAGAGGGAATGGTGGGTGGCAAGAAAGTGTGGAACTCATAAACTTGCAAAAGGATGAATGTTGAAAACTACCTATGCATGTAATTGGAAAAAATAAAATTAAAAGATTAAAATGAAACTAGGGATTCTTGGGTGGAGGTGAAGAAGGGATCCTAGGCTTGAAGATCAGGCTTTGTAAGCCACAGAGATGGAAAATGAACAGTATATATCTCTATCTATCTATCTATCATCTATCTATCTATCTATCTATCTATCTACATATATATATATACATATATATATATACATACATATGGATCAGTAAGAAGTATAATTGGATGAGATGTAGGAGGATAATATGAGCACACAATATAGTGAAACAAAGGAGTTTTTCATCTATAAATTTTTTTTGCTAATTAGCCTCTTATCAAATATATATAATGCTTGATAAGTACAAGAATCATTTCCACATGTAATCATAACCTAATTCTCCTCCTCCTCCCCTGCCTCCTCCTCCTTTCTTCTTCCTCTCTTTCTTCTTCTTTTTCTTCTTTTCTTCTTCTACTTCTTTCTTCTTCTTCTTCTCCATCTTTTTTCTTTTTTTCTCTTCCTTGTTAGTATTTTTGTTTTTATAAAAGACACAATTGAATTATTTGTTTTTAAGTTGAATTTTACTTTTACAATGAACAAGTATTTATTTTTTCCTTATGACAAAGGGAAAATAAAGCCTTTCTCTTGCTAAGTGTGAATATTAACATTGTAATATAACATTACTTTTCCTTTTAAATATGTGATATTTCAAAAGTATTAGAGCATGACATTCCAATACTTTGCTGATCTCACAAATATGAGTATAGCCTCTAGTAATGCACCAGAGGCAATATGGAGGAATGGAGAGAGTGTAGACCTTGAACTAGACAAGACAATAGTTTCAAGTCCAACTGCAGACACTGATGGTGTGATTTGGTCAGGCTGCTTCACTATTATGAGTCTCATTTTGATTTTTTTTCTTTGTAAACAGAAATAATAATAGCAGTAATACCTATTTCACAGAACTGGTGTGAGACTCAAATGAAAAATTTAATGATACTTTCTGTAAACTTTAAAATATCAGCAGCTCAAAACCCTTTCATAAATCTCATTGTGTGATTTTTTTCCCAACTGTTCACCCATAAATCCTATACAAGTGAGATGGACAAAATGCTTAGGGTTTTCCTTTATATTCCTTAATATTGCCTATATTACAATGGACCCAAATGACTGTGCACCTGTCTTCCCTGGTTATTGCCACATACCTGCTCAATCTTTTTCCATTACACATCATTCTGATAACAACATCCTTTATGCCCTTTCTTTTGAATAGTCCTTTGTTATTTAGGTGTTACAACCTGTTCACAGCCCTCTGCAATGCACTTTGGCTGACCTTCAATTTTAATTCTTTGGTGGCTGTGGTATTCCATGATTCTTGGCCACTTAACATCACAAAAAAAAATGAAGGGCCCTTTTTTCCAGATTGTTTCTCAGGATCATTAAAATACTATATTTCCCAAAGTTGAGCTAACTCTCCCCTTGCTATTAAATTCTAGCTCAGGCTTATTCTTTATGTGTATAATTGGTCCAAGATATATACTTGAGCCAGGGAGACATTAGTGACATACTCATGATCAAAGACATCATTTGATGATGTCTATAGGGATGAGCTGAATTCAAATGATGTCTTTGATCATGAGTATGTCACTAATGTCTCACTGGATCAAGTATCCCAACTTGGGTATACATGTATGCATGTATGTATGTATGTATGTATGTATAAATGGGTCAATTCTATGAGACTTCTATAAAAATATGTATCATAGCGAAGACAATAATAGGTGTTCTCTTTCTTCTTGAGTTTTCCTATGTGAATAATTGAACTAAATTCTTTTTAGTAAATATGGATCTCATTTACCCACAAATGGTATCCCCTAAAACAAAAGGATCTTATTATGTTTGTTCTGTGTTGTTGCTTGAATATCTTTTATAATAATGCTCTCTATATTAAAAATATGAGAAGTGGAATAGCTAAATAAGGAGAAGCTAATTGCAACTTCACAACCAATTATTTCTATAGCAAGTCAGCTAGGTGGAGAAGTGGATAGAACGTCAGGCCTGGAGTAGGAATACTCATCTTCATGTGTTCAAATCTGACCCTGGATAATTGCTTGTCTCATTTTTCTCATCTGTCAAATGAGCTGGTAAAGGAAATAGCAAACTGCTCCAGTATCTTTGCCAAGAAAAATCCAAATGGGGTCACAAAGAGTTTGGCATGACTGAAGCAACTGAACAACAAATAATGTGATACTCAATGATTTCAGTGCAACAGAGTGCATCAATAGTGATGATGAAAATCTATTTTGGCAAATATAGTTCAAGAGAGAGAAATTGGAAAGGCAAAGGTTTAGCCAATATGTAAAACTTCTTATTTATTTATTTATTTATTCTATATATTTTTATTGAGAAAATAATTTGTAGGTATTGAATGTGGCCTGCCCCAAATAATATGAAATGTAAAATTCATTATACTTTAAGGAAAAAAATGATGCATCATTGATACAGGAGTCTTTCTTGAATCAACTACTCTTGTACATTTAGACAATTAATTATTTTTTAAATGATCAAAATTAATACAAGGGTAAAAGACTAAAATCAGTTTCACTCTTACCCTATCAAAGATCTTGTCCTACAAAACCTAAATCTTACTCCTATAATTCACTGCCTTCATTCCTACTGTTGATAAATGAAGCTGGAGAAAATAATGAGATTATGCTACCTAGGTCGAGTACAAATTCATATTAAATACTCTCAATTAAGCCCTATTTGCTTCAAAGCAGTCCTTTTAAATCACTATAATTGATTCACTGTTCTCTCCAAAGCAGGTTTTCTAATTCTTTTCAACCCTTCTCAAATCTCTCACATCTCTCTCTCCCCTTACCTTCTTTGATGGGAATCTTTTCTCATTTCCCTGAAAAAAAGAAATCATTCAGCAAGAGTAACCTCTTCTCTCCTCATTTCACATCCCTCAGATGCCATCTGCTACTCTTAATTCACTGTTCTTTTTGAAGGCTTTTCTCCTGGTCAACATAAACCTCATTACTTGCACAAGTGGTTGCCTTTCTTTCCGTCTTCTTCAGGACACTATCCCACTTCTGTCATCCACATTTTTTTCATTGATCTTCAATCTCTCTTTTTCTACTGGTGGCTTCCCCACTGCCCTCAAACTTACCCATGCCTCCTTTAACCTCAAAGATACCCTCTTTTGATTCATCTCTCCCTATTATATCATTCTATATTTTTCCTGCCTTTTATGGCTAAACTCCTTGAGAAGGTTTCTTATAATTGATGCCTGCATTTCCTTTCTTTTCACTTTCTTCTTAACTTTTTAACAGTCTAGTTTCCAACATTATCAGAAAATTGTTCTCTTCAAAGTTACCAATGACCTTTTATTTTCTAACTATAATGGTCTTCTCTCAATTACCCTTTCTTCCTTGACATTCTCTTCTCTGGAATCTTGATATCCAAGATCCAACATAATCAAAGATAAGGGATTCAAGACCTGGAACAGAAAAAAAGATAAATAAAATAGATCAAAACCCCAACCTCAGTGACTAAGGGAAGGGTTAGCTGGCATTCTTGGACTTCACCCACCTCAGCACATGGCATAGTGCCCCTGATATGGATGAATGGGACCTTTCCTCTTTATTGCTGCTATGAAGAGGGCAATTTTTTCTTCAGTGCCATGGCTACTCTCTCATGTTGCATACACATCAGGTACTATGATGTTAAGCATCTCAATGTCATGGTTCCATTGTCATGAATCAGGAAAAGTACATGTTTAAAAAAAAAATGTTTGCAGATCATTTCCGTTTTTATCTGTATATTTTTTTCCTTTCAGTTGCAACCTTAAATGCTCCTGTAATAATTTTGCTTTGTTGGGTCTCTTTCCAAACATTCCATAAACATGTTTTTCCCTTCACTACTTCTCACTTTTATGGCATAATTCTGTTTCCATCCTCCTCCTCCATAAAATCTTACAAATGAGTTTATATTCTCAACTGGTGTTACTCTTGGCTCTCATATCTCTCTTGTTGGCAAGATCAAGTGTTTACTGGCTGAGGTGGTTTCTAAGCTCTTTTGTTCTCTTTATTATGGTGATTGAGTTGCCTTTCCTTCATATATATATATATATATATATATATATATATATATATATATATACACACACACACACACAAACTTACAAATTTAGGTTTAGAATCAAACAGAATGAGATTAAGTTATATTAATTGCCTTTGAGAAACAGGAAAATTCTTTCCATTACTCAGAACTTTTTCTTGAAACAGAAGATCATCTTTTTTAAACACTGGTATTCTCCAGATATTGTTATATGGCTGTAATTGAGGAATAATGAAGTTATCAAAACTATAAACTTAAAGATCATGTAAGAAAAGGTACTTGGTTGGTCTGAGCAAGCTATAACACATTATGAATCAGGAATTATATGAGAGGTGTTATCTAAAATATGTCAGCAGAGCAATTCATGGCCAAGATGGTGGAGGGGAGGGGAAAGGGAAGAAGATATCAAACAAGGAACCAGTTACATAAAGAGAGCAGGAGATAACTGATTAGTAGCCTGTAAACTTCATTAGGATCATCATATTATAAGGAGAATGAAGTTTAAGTCCTTTTATATAGTGAGTGAACACCTCTGGTGAATATATGGAAGGATATAGATAAGAGTTGTACCAGATAGCCAGAAATAGAGAAATTATGATCCAGCTTGCTACATTGATATTTTCACAAATCTATTAGCTTAAACTTCCTTTAGAAATGGTAATAGTTGGGGGCGGCTAGGTGGTGTAGTGGATAAAGCACTGGCCTTGGAGTCAGGAGTACCTGGGTTCAAATCCAGTCTCAGACAGCAATTACCTAGCTGTGTGGCCTTGGGCAAGCCACTTAACCCCATTTGCCTTGCAACAACCTAAAAAAAATGGTAATAGTTGTGTCTATCGCTTCTCTTATCCATTTCCCATTTTCTGTTGCCAATATCTTTTTTTAAATAGGTTGTGTTGGTTGGAGTTATTGCCGTTGTGTATCATGTTTTCTTATGTTTTCTTATTTTTTTTTTTAGTTTTGGACCTTCGCTCCAAATGTGTGGTGTGATTTTATAAAGACTGCTAATTTGGAAAAGGACTTTCCTATTGGTAATTATTTCTTTTTCTTCAACCTGTTAAAATATGATGTTAGTTTTTATGCTGTTTTTGTTTTCATTAGGTCCAGTGATCCCCAAGACTTTTAAACAACTCCACCTGACCCAATCCCAGTCTTAATGATACATAGACATGAGTTTCTCTTGGTCTATAAATTATTAGGCTTTCTTGTTTTTTACTTCTGAATCATGATTTCCAAGGTTTTATTATTCTTCCATCTGCCCACCTTTGAAGTACTAAAGTACATGTTGATTTAATATATTGAGTTCTTCATAGAATTTCTCTACCTAATTTTCCTTTACAATAGATATTGACCCACAAATATTAAGCATATTTTTCAAGTGATATCTTAGTACTTAAATTCGATGACCAAAGAAATTATTTTTCCCTTACCATTCTTCCATGCATGACAGAGTTGAATGCCAAAGTTCTGCTAATTGTCTTTTCAAAAAGAATCAGTGGTCATCTTTCCATTTAGGCTTTGCATCTGACTTCTTTTTGTATTCCTGCTTAATTTACTACAGAAATATCACTTCCAGAATCAAACATAACATTCTTTTTGGTATTTAGAGGCTTTCAAAACCTGCCCTTCCCCACCTTTTCAGGCTTCTTACACCTTACCCAGTCCCCTACCACATACTCTGATATCCAGTGATACTGTCCTCTTTGCTCTTCCCTGAATAAGATAGTTCATCTACCATTTTCTCTAGCTGCATGGAATTCCTCTCCTTCCTCATCTCTGTCTCTTAGCTATCCTGGCTTCCTTCACATCCTAATTAAAATTCTACCTCCTTTACTCAGCATTCTTAGTTCTTTTGCCTTTCCACTATTAGTTTAAATTTATCCTGTATATAGCTTGTTTGTGTATAGTTGCTTGCATGCTGTCTCCCCTCATTAGACTGAATTCCTTAAGAGACTATTTTTTTTCACTGGTATCATAGCAGATATTTATATGGTTTTTTTAAGTCATGTTCAACTCTTAGAAACTCCTTTTGGAATCTTCTTGGTAAAGACAATGGAGTGGCTTGCCATTTCCTTCTCTAGCATATTTTCCAAATGAGAAAATCAAGCAAACTTAAGTATCTGAGACTGGAATTTGAACTTTCTTACTCCAGGCCCAGAAGTACTCCATTTACTGTCCCATCTATGTGCCTCAGTAAGAATTTAATAAATATCTATTGGCTGACTCAATGACTGACCTAGGTAGCTAGTGGAACATTGGATGAAATAAGAGTCTTAGCATCAGGAAGATATGAATTTAAATCTGTCCTCAGACATTTACTAGCAGTATGACATTGAACAAATCATTGAGCATCTGTGTACTTCAGTTTTCTGATCTGCAAAATGTGGATAATCATAGCATCCACTCACAAGATTGTTGTTATAATCAAATAAAATTACATATTATATAAAATGCTTTGAAAACTTTAAAGTGCAATATGAATAACAGCCATTAAATTCATGTTTAATTGACAGTCTAATGACCATGATGTTTAGCAACTTTGACCCATTTTCCACAACTCTGCATGATTCTCTCAATTAGAGGAATGGAAAGTTCTCAATATAGAGGGCCCTTTAGTATTTATGTGAGTATGTTTCATGGGTTACTATGGACAAAAAATGAATTACCAAGTGATCAATATCCTGGTGATTAGCTTCAGTATCCCTGGGTGTGGGGGGGAACTACATTCATAAGTATTATTGCTGTTGTTGTTATAAGGCTGGGCATTTGAACTGTGATTGGTTGTGATTGGTTTCATCCCTATCACAACATATTGACTCAGAAAACCACATATTTAAGTTTTCTGTGTTGTTTTGTACTTTTATTTTGTTATAAATTTCCCAATTATATTTTGATCTGGTTGAGGGAACCCTGGAGTTTTGCAGATTGCTTTTACAGATTTCAGGTAATTTTGTATCTCAAATATCAAAGAAGGAGGGATTCTCCATTTCAACATTGGTTGACATTTATGCAGAAGACAGGTTCTTAATCTTTAACGTGTGATTTACCTCTTTGTCAATTTGGTGAAGAATATGCACCCTTGTCTTGGAATAATGTTTTTAAATGAATGAAATGAAATAATTAGGCTTAAAAAGGAAATCCAAATCAAAATATTTTTAAAAATTTACAAACCTCTGACTTAATAATGCCTGTAATAAAAAGTTGCCTAGAATTCTGAGAAGTTAAGTTATTTATTAAATCAAATGCAAGATTCTAAAACCAGACTTTTGCCCTTGAACACAGAATCTAGTCACTAGCTAACCCCACCCCCAAATGCAATCATATAATGGAAATCAGATTGAGTTCATTTAAAAGAATTTCACATGTTGGACATTTGTTTGGTTGTTTTATAGAACTTTATAGCAATGTATATATTCTCCAAAGTAAATAACCCTTTCATCTTTTCACCATTAACCTAACCTCAGAACCTCAAAGAATATAACCAACATTATGAGAACTCCATCATACTCTGGCAGTGTTCTCAAACTAGATATACAAAGTATAATTGAAACAGTATGAAATTGGAACTATAATCTATTTTTTTAAATTTCCAGGTTTTTGTCTTAACCATTTTTAGAGTAATATTACACTAAGTATAATTATTATAAAAGAAAAAATCTTTTATAATATTTCTAAGGATTTCATCAATATGACTATCCCATTCCATCCAGTGGTACAAATTGTAACCCACCCATGTCTATGTCCCATTTTAAGATGGAATTCTTCTCTATTCCTCCTATAAGATCCTCAACTAATGTGCTTGGGGCTTTCTTCTAGGTCTTTTGCCACTGCCTGAAAGGTAATAGAGGACAAAGACATTCAAGGAACCTGATTTCTTAATGACTTTTACTTAGAAGAAAGTCTTTCTTCTATTCAACCTATACGTAAAAATATATATTACAATTTTAGCCTGCTATCTCTAGGGTTTTTCTAACAATTTCCAATGGAAATGTAATGAGAACTCACTTGGAATCCCTTTTTAGCAAGGACAATGTTGAAGTGGAGGTGCCTTTGAGAAACTGAATGACTGACTTTCAAAGCCAGGTGATGAATTGAGTTTTATGGGGTGCAGACACAAAACTAGATGAACAAGGAAAGCTTTCCTCTTTTTCTAAAAGGAAACCATATTTTAAAATTTGAAACTCTTAAAGACATTTTTTTGTTCCTTTTATATTTTAGGTAAATGCTTTTTTTCAACTATTATAGACTTTATGGACTCACCTTTATAGACTCACTCAGGTCCTTTTGTTTTGATTTGTTTTCTTTCTTGGCCTCAGTTAACAAATTAGAGAACCCATTTCCTCTTCACAGTTGTGCGCCATTGTGTTGAAAGACTATTATGGTTGAACATTCTAAATTAGTTAGTTCTGCTGCTTACCCACAAGAGTTTTTAAGACAAACAACTCTGAATACTGTCTCTGCATAAGACAAAAGGCTGAAGTCAAAATTGACTGGCTATTATGGTTGTTTACCGGATTTACCACTCCAATAGTAGGTCTGAACTATAATCTATTTGGACTGACTTGCAGGAAATTTTATTCATTTTCATACTCCTAGTGAACTTAGGAAGGCAGGAGTGAAATATAAATGCACATAATAAATGAGAAACTAGACTTTTCAGGCATAATGGTTTTCTTTGTTTACTATATTTTAAACCTTTTCATGCAACTATTTTGTGCTGACATTTCTCCATTTTGCAGGAAAATGCAAACCTTTCAACTACTTTTCAGTAACAATATATTACTTCAGTAAAGAACCTATACATACATATATATATATATATATATATATATATATATATATATATATAGTTTGAAGGTCTGGAAATTTGTTAGCTTAAATGGAAGGTAACTGGCTCATGCTGAGTACTAATTAAATGTTTTTTGATTGGTTAATTGAATGTGTTTCATACAAAGGTATAATTGAAAATGTGAGAATTTCCCTAATTTTTTGTGTTTATAAATTCTTGTGAAAACATAATAAATTTACTTTGATTCATTACTTGAAGTAGTTTTTAGAAATGTTAGCTTTAACAATATAAGTCAAGAAAGAGAAATTAAATATAGGAACATTAACAAAAAATGGAGAAAGACAAAATCATTCCTAATTATTATATGGTGAAACTACTATTTCTTTTGTTTAGAATATCAGTGAAGGGATAAGAAAATTGAACTTTTTAAAGAACGCAGGATACAAAATGAATCAAGAAAGTGATTCATGATATCTATGTAATACCTGCAACATAGAAAGTAAAATATTCAAAATAACTACAAACTGAATAAAGTATTTAGGTACTATCAAGACACTAAAAATGATCATAAATATAGCAACAAATCATTCTTTACAGAAAAACAAAGATTTAAATAATTGAAAAGATTCATGGTTTGACTGCACATTATAGAACATTGGTGGCTTTAAGGTATCCCAGAGTAACTTCAAAGTTCCATGAAGGAAGTAGAAAAGTTTTCTTAGCTATCATTTAAATAAAAGAAAATGTCATCAATGAAATTTCAAACTTTCATTCATAGCCATAGATATTTTCCCTTGATATTTTATTCCCATAGATATTTTATCTAGTAGAATTATGAATTTTTTGAACTTAAATATCCTAATTATATTTTTGTGAAGGTGAGGGAAGGTAGGAGAGATTAAATGTTGGAATGGAATTAATTCATTTGAACTTGGGCAGTCCTTGTATTCACTTGACTTGTTATATATATTCAGTAGTACTGGGACATGGCATCAGGAGTCAAAGGGCTTAGATTGAAATCTCATCTTTGTAAATGATTTGATCATTATCTATGGGTTTCAGCCCCTATAAAATGGATTCAATACTTATGGAATGTTGTTAATTCCATGTCATATTCCAAAATCACATTTTATGTCAGCTTCATACTCAGAAGAAACATCCTAAGGTCATCAACTTCTAGAATATGCTTTACTGAGTTTGCCACTGAATATATTTATTCAGTCATTTCAGTCATGTTCTACTCTTCTTGACCAATTTAGGATTTTTGGTAAAGACACGACAGGGCATTGCCATTTTTTTCTGGTTCACTTTACTGAAAAATTGAGGCAAATAGGTTAAGTGACTTACTCAGAGTTACAAAGTTAGTAAAACTCAGGAAGATGAGTTTCTCTGACTCCAGGTCCTCTGAGCCACTTAGGTGTTCATATTGAATAGGTGGATAACATGACTGTTCTTCAGATGGACCCTGTGATTCCCCTCTTGGATTTCTCCTAGAAGCTTGTATTTCTAACCAATAGCTATGTCCTGGGTACATAGTCTGATGGGAAGTGGAGTCCTTGTACAAGTATACAGGATAATGTAATTCTTCCCCTATAAGATATTCCTGTTAAAATGTTTATATTATGGTATATCCTTAACTCTAAACCTGAATCTTAGTATTTATCAACCAAAAATGTGTTATTCTCAATGAAAGTAGAATTTTTGGGAAGCAGTAAGAAAAGCCAATTATAAAGCTTTAATGGCTTGTGACAGACATTGGTTAAAATCACTAAACTGTTTATTATTCATTCAGAAATAACCTTTCCCAATTTACACTGACAATTTGGTCATATAAATCTTCTTTGTTGATATCAGGATTTTACATGTAAGAACTGGGAAGCATGATTTTTAAAAAATCAGTTGTATATTGATAACCAGTTCTCAAACATGAAAAGATGTATGGGAAGAAAATTTGTATAGTCAAAGGGATTTTAATGACTAGTATACAGTAGGAGGCACTTATTACTTGTTGGATGAATTGATCTATACATCTGTAATTTTTCATAGTTTAAAACATAATTGTAATTGAGTTCTATTAGATTATTAAAAAAACTTATCCAATATCAGCTTCTTTTTTGCCACAGTTATGTCTTTGACGCAGTACTATGGGACAAGGAATTATTCTGCAGATATTCAGTATCTAATTAGTAACATGAACTAGTGGATAGAGTATTTGATCTTGTAATAAAAAAACCCTAGATACTTATTACTGGCTGTAAGACCCCTGCACAAGTAATCCAATTTCACCAGCCTCAGTTTCTTCATTTGTAAAATGAATGACTTAGACTCAATGACCTCAAAGATACTGCTGCTCTAATCTTCACATTATAATTCTTGTCCAATTTGTTTTTCAAAATCATGAGTCAGTTTATCCCAGTTCTTCAAGTATTTATGTAATTGTTGTCTGTAGAAAGCTACCTCAGAGAATTCAATATCCATGGAATGTTGTTAATTCAGTATCTCATATTCCAAAATTATATTCATTGCCAGCTTCATACTCAGAGGAAACATCCTGAGATCACCAACTATTGAGATATTCCTGTGGGCACAGTAATAATCTAGCTGTCACATGGTATGACCAGAAGCTTTTATTAGTGCCAGAAGGGCTGATGAGGCCAGTGTATATTCTCAGATAGTTTGGTTGAGAAGATAAGTACAGTGAGTTCAGTGCCCCCAACCACTGTTCTAACTAAATAGCACAGGGTATTCATTAGCAATGATTGGCTGCAAGGTTTTTGGCTTCTACTCAGTATTGAAATATATTTCCATTTAAGATGAGCTTCTGCATGGCCATTAGGGAAATAACCATGGAGTTTGCCAAAACCTTATTCAGACTTGTGGATTTTTTATTACATTATTACTACCATTTCCCCTTTCTCCTCTAAGATTTGAATGTCTAAGACTAAACTTCCAAATCAAGAGGTTATTCTTGAACCACCAAAAAGGGTTGGAAAGAGGAAAGAATTTGTGCCTTGCTTCTCGTGATTGTAATGTGGTCTGGCTGGGGGAATTCACAACTCCACCCCTCATACAACACAAAACTTTTATGAGTGTACAGTTTGTACTGCATATTATGACATTCAGACTTTTAAACCTTCAAATTGTGCCCTTTTGCTTAAATAAGAAATGGATAATCATCCTCAGCAATACCAAGGTTGCTTCAAGTTAGATTTCTACTGTAGAATTATAAGAAATTCTAGTCCAAATATGCTAAAAAAAGGAAGAATGCCAACACAGCCACAAGCAAGGATACTAGCATTACATAATGTAGACCTTTCTTTTTTTGAAAATTTTTCCTAATCTTTTTCTATCCTAGAATCTATCCTTTTCCAAAGAACATCTTGAAAAAAATTACATATGCCTGGAAATTTATGAAATATTTGATTGGAAATGGAATACTCTGTTTCCTCATATATAAAAATCAATATTTATCAAAAATACTTATACTGGAGCAATTAGAAGACACAATGAAAAGAGTTCTGGGCCTAGAGTCAGGAAAACCCGAGTTCAAATCTTGCCTCAGACACTCGTTATGTGACCCTTGGTAAGATACTTCATCTGGTTTGCCTCAATTTCCTCATCTATAAAATGAGATGGGGAAGGAAACAGCAAACCCCTCTAGGGTTTTGAAGAATCTGACAGGACTGATTAAACAACAACAATATATGTACTGCCTACCACTCAGGGTGGCCATGAGGAAAATGCTTTTACATCATAAAGAACCATATAAATGTGATGACTACTGTTCTAATACTACCTCTATTACCAACAGAATTCAGTTTATCAGACAGTCAATAAACATTTATTAAGTACCTATTGGTTTGTGCTAAGAATTTGGAAAACTAAAAAAAGAGGCAAAAGGTAATGCTCATGGATCTCATAGCTTAATGGAGGAGAAAACAATAAATAAAGGCATTCAAACTATAAACAGGATAAATAGAAGAAAAATAAGTCTAGGAAAGCATTAGAATTGAGGGGTTGGGAAAGGTTTCCTGTACTGTGATGTCCAACTCAAAGAGAAATGGATACCTTTGAGCTGCATGTTGACTTAGAAAACCTCAAATTAATATTATCTATTTTATATATTTATTTTTTAAATGTTTCCAAATTACATTTTAATTTGGTTCAGACCACACTTCATAGTCTGGTATGCTAGTCTGACACCTCTACTATAGAAGGTGGGCTTTTAGTTGGAACTTAAATGAAGCCAGGAGGCATAGATGAGGAGGGAAAGAATTCTGGGTATGGGAGACCGCCAGAGAAAATGCTTGAAGCAGAGAGATGGAAGAGCAAAGAGGCAGTGTCACTGTTGACACTGATTGAAGAATACATGACAGGAAGTAAGACACATACACTGAGAGGCTCTTTCTCCAGTTTTATACAAAATCCATCTTTTTAACTATTTGATTAGCAAAGTCCAAAGAGTTGCATCAAGTTTGAGGAAAGTTTAGGAATATTTCCTCTCTAGTGCCAGGCAACAGTGTAGAGAAATGTTTAAAATAGGATAAGCGTCTGAGTACCATAAACCTGTCATCAATCCAAATCCCAAAGATAAGCTGGGAACTCCAAACTTTCAACCCTACTTAGACTCCTTAAATAACAGCCTTCGATACTTTGAAGATGTGCTATCACATTAGCTTATGTTTCTTTAAATGTCATTGGAAAGCATTAGAATATGGATTTTTCTGGTCATTTACAGGTTTCAGGAAAAAGTAAAATATGATCTGTTCTTGCCTAAGGCAGTTTTCTACAGTATAGTCACATTTAGCATAACACAAATACTGTGCCATCTTTTTATTTAGCTATCAGTCAGTCCCTTCATCTGAAAAATAGGTATTGGGACTTGCACTGTGAACTTTATGGGTTTATATAGGAATACATAGATATTCCCTGCCCTTATGGAGCTTACAATTTAATGGATGAAGACAACACAAAAGAAAATTGAAAACCGCTGTAGAATAAGGGGAGGGATGGGGAGAAAAGGTATCCTGGAGGGGGCATAATGGAGAAATCAAAGAAATTCAAAATCAGTACAAACAGATCTGTTTCCCCTACATATTCAAGGAAACAATAACAAAAATGCTAAATGAATATTAGGAATAGAATGAGGAAAATACTAACATTTTACTGTGTTGGTTTTTTTTCCTACAAGATGATGGGGTTTAGTGACTTACCCAAGGTTACACAGCTAGGTAATTATTAAGTGTCTATGGTCAAATTTGAACTCAGATCCTCCTGACTCCAGGGTCAGTGCTCTATCCACTGTGTAATCTAGCTGCCCCTTACTAACAATTTTAAACAAAAACTTATCAGTAGAATAACTAAGCCATTCTTATGATATGCTATACACACCATAACTGAGCTCTGAAAGAGCACTGAAGTGTGCAAAGATGGTTGGTAGAATAATCATGAACTAGTTGGTTGGTTGGTAAGATGGATGGTTCAAGATGGATGGTATATATAGACCAGTGAAAGTCCACCCTTAAAAAAATAAAGTCCACCCTTATTCATCCCACTATACTTCATTTGATTGGTTCAACAAAAGACAGAGACATGTATGCTTTATCACTTCAATCTTTATTTTCACTTCAAATTATTTAGGTTAGTAAGTTGATTATATGCTTTATTAAGTTAGTACATTTAATAAGCAAAGAAAGGTATTTGTTTTCCAGGAAGATCAGGCAATTAAATTCTTCCTTTTCAATCTGGTATCCATTGTCTTAGAGTAAGAAAATCATATGATATTGATTAATCAGGATTAAAAGTGTATGAAGTTCTTAGTCTTCCTTTTAATCATAGTTTTCCTCACTAGTAGAATGATGCCAATGTATTTATTTTTTACATTTGTTTCTTGGATTTGTTGGAATGACTTTCTGTATTGTGGTATTAATCTTAGAAATATTTGTCTAGGTGGTTTGTCTTCACATGTAAATAGAACTAAAGTTTTTTAAATCTGGTGTTCTGTCATATGTTCCTTTTTTGTCACAGATTGGTCCATGTGGGTATGGTGATCTACATTGTCTATTCCTGTTAATATATTGTAAATGTTTTTTAGTTGTATATGTTTTTTTAATATCTGCTGATTTTGGATTTTTATCTGTTGGTTGTTCATTGAGTCTACCATGTATTTTTTTCTAGGTCCATGAATTTCTAGCACCTGAAATTTGTCCTTGCATCTACCATCCATTTTCTATTATTTTCCCAGTGTTATTAACTTCTGTTCTGTTTCTTTTGTTCCATGAGCATAGTCAAATACGAATCTCTATGTATCATTATTGTCTCCTTTGCAGTTATTGATACTGTCTGATACTTTGTTTACAAAGACTTGTGGTGTTTTTATTGGCAACAGATGGTGCTTTTATTCCCGTTTCAAAGATGTGTTTAGGAAATAAATGTCAGACTTGATGTTATCTTTTTCTGATTACTTCTGAATATACTATATCTAGTCTGCCTGCTCTTATTCCCCAGTTTTTTCCCCTTCTATTACTTCTGCACTTTTATCAGTATTGTAATTTGTGATTATTGTTCTTCCTAGTTTTCTTATGTCTTATATTTTTTTCTTAGATTTACTATGTTGGTTTTGAATTTATAGATCACTAAGTATCATCTATCTCCTTAGCATTTCTATTGGTATTGAGTTTTAAAATGTTAAGAATATGTTTCCAAAATCTGTATTTCAGTTTTTGCTGTGTATCCTGTACTTTGTATACTTGTGAAGTTATTGAATGAGTTGAAGCAGAAATCAAATTGATCTAATGTATTTGTTTGTCATGATTTAATAAGTGATCTCTCATATGATCATGGGAAAATGTTTTTAGTGTTTTCTGCAATTAACATGATTGCTGTCAAGTCATTTGTATATTGGGTTTGTGCTGGCTTTGTTGCTGTTTCTGTTATTGTTTTTGTAATTATGTTAAATATTTTTTGTTTTAAATCTATTAGTTCAATATCTTTGCATATCCAAGCCATATGTGTGAAGTCTCCTGGTGACATCTATGCATTGCTGTCTAATAAAAACTAAGGTGTTAGTATTTGTGCATGTTGCCTGTCTTTCCAGTCATCTTAGTTTGATGTCTTTGTTGTTGTTGTTGGTTTTGTCATTTGTAGTCTGTATTTTGTGTTTTTTGATTCTTTTAGAATTATGATTCTGGATGCATTGCATTAAGTTATCATTACATGTTATCCTTCAAATTTCCATTCTGGAGCATTATTATAATTTCCTATTGATTTTCCTCCTTCTCCTCCCATAGTATTTTTCCTGGTTCATCTGTAAATACACTAGGGTCTATATATATGAAGATCCCTGTGATTCAACTATTTCATCTTTGACTGCTGCTCCTAATACTTTTCTTTTTTTTTAGCTTGGTTAATGAATATGTATCATGGTCCTGGTCCTGGTCATTTTCAATTTTCAGTTGGTTGGATTCTTGGTTCCAGTGTTGGTGCTATGGCTTATTTTATTTTGAAGACTTTATATTTGATCCAACCACCCCAGTCTTTATCTTGATTGGTCTGTTTGATAAATTAGAGTCAGTTTCATTGATGTAGAAGTAAGGATTATGTCTCAGTTGTATAAAATGATAGTGCTCATGGTGTTCTTTGGCAGCTTTAACACTTGAATTGATTAGTTCTTCCAAAGTATTTGTATCCTGAGAATGTGTAACCTAGAAGTCAGACAGTTACATATTAGTAGTAAATGTAAAGAGTATATCGAGTAGATAGTTGGTTAATATATAACTTTTTGACTTACCTTGTCTGGGTCTGTTGATATTTGGCATTTACGGTCCAGTTTGTTCCATTTCTGAGCTAAGCCACCAGTCCTCCACTTCCCAGGTGAAGGGTTGAGTCAGCTGAATAAGGTTAATCCCTCCTTCTTGTTGGTTTTGGTTTGTTGATTGCTCTGTGCTGGAGTTGCTATTGTATTGTTCAATGTGGTGTATAGTTGAACTAAATTCTGTTTCTGTTCCTTCTTGTGAATGCCAAGCGCTGTCATCTATGTTGTTAGAGTTGTTCAGGACCTCCCATCCTGTCACGTTCTCTTCTGTATTGGTTTGAGTTTGGTTTCTGTTTTTATGCTGTTTTTTGACTCCTCCCAATTCTCCCATACTACTACCTCATTCCAGGGTTCTACGAAGGAGCTCATAGCTGCATAATTGCTTTCATTTTCGAGTCTAGTATCTATTATACCAAGCCTACCATCCAAGATTTTAGAGAATGTGATGTTTATACATCTAAGCTCTACTGGTTCAGTGTGTTCTGGTCTAATTTCACAGCCAATTCTGACTTCAAATTATGTCTTCAATTGATGTCATTATGACTGGAGTTGGTTCAATTGACTGATCTAATCTGATACTTTGTCTTGACATAAGTTTTAAATTGGTTAATTTGTTGTCCTAAATTACCAGTTTCTTCTATCCAGAGTATTTTTTGTTGCAGCAGTCATTGAAAAGAAAGTTAACAATAGATAGATTATAAGCATCCTACATTACTAACCAATTCACAAAATTTTTGAGCTATTAGACTTTTTTTCCTGTGCTAGCTGGTCCTTGCAGTATGACTGTATTTCATTTACCAAGTTGTTAGTTAAATGCACACATCATAAAGTGTGTTACTTTTTAGGTTCAAATATTTTTAAAGTTTTGTTTTCTAAATGGTTAGTTGGTCTTCCTTTTAATACTAATTTCTACTATTATTCCTACTGAAAAAGAGGAATGTATGGCTCTATCCTCCAATCAGAGGAACAGCAGGTACTGATGAGATAAAAGGAGCATGACTGCTTGAATCTTGCATAAGATTTCCCAATGATGAGTTTAATGGAGGTATGGCAGAGAAGGGAAAGAAGTCCAAAATAACTTGGGTGGGGAAAATAATATTTCTGATGTCTATATTAAGTGAGCTCTGCCTAGTATTCATTCCAACATTACTATAGAGAGTGCACCTATGGTGGGCTGGACATGTTGTTAGAATGCCAGATGCTTTCCAAAAAACTTGCCAAAAAACTATTTTATGGACAACTCACATAGGACAAGCATTCACAAGGGGGGTGGGGCAGAAGAAACACAGAGACACCTTGAAGGTCTCATTGAAGAACATTAGAATTGATTGTACAGCATGGGAGACACTAGCACAGGACTACCCAGCATGGCATGCCCTCATCAGTGAGGGGGCTGCACTATATGATGAAGGCAGAATTGAAGCAGTTCAAAGGAAATGTGACACCCATAAATTTAGGGTACTCACCCCAGGTTTTCTCATGGGCTATTTGTGTCCAATCTGTGGGAGAACATTCTGAGCTCATATTAGTCTGATCAACCAGTCAGACACAATGTAATTTGTCTCATGGTGATGTCACTTTGGTCTTCTTCAATAACAAAAGACAAAAGCCAACCAAGAACCAACCATTCAGTGATCCATAGAATTCTACAAAACTATGGAATCATCAAAGATCCAGAGCTAGGAGGACCCTTTGAGTCAAATCTATCTCATTTCATAGATGAGGAAACTGACTCCCAGTGAGCTTATTTTGTTGCAGAAGTCAAAATCCGAGACTCTTTACACTAGTGCTTGCAGTACTTTAAGAGCAAGCTAATTAAGGTTTTCAAAGTATTTTCCTTACAACCAACCTATTCACTTAGCATTACAAGTATTACTGCCCATGTTTTATAGGTGAATATAATGAAGCTTGAAGAGAAGAAATGACTTGCTGTCGGTTAGGTTGGAATGAAAGAACTTGGATCCCACTAAAAGTTTCTCATTCTAAGTTCATTACTGTTTTGTCAAAATACTTTGGAGATATCTTGTTTTCTAGAGCTAAGACCCAACAAACAGATTGTGCTCTGAATTTGGTATTACAATTTCTTGAACCAGCACGAGGTGTTCACTTAGGAATTTAATTCCCCCTTTTTCCCAGGACCATCTTCACATGTTCACAATACCTGTTCCTTGTCATTAACAGGTACTTCATTCCTGCTCCCATTACAGAACTCTGGTTCTATACCCTGAAGTGTGACCACGATCCCTAGACTTGAGACATGACTGTTCCCACAGGACATAAGAATATTTGTATTGTCCCAAGAAATGCTGGTCACAAAAACTATTTCAAGATCTAGGAATGATTGTGTTGTGGGTCACTCTCATTTCAAGTATACAAGAAGACCCAGTCTTAGCAGCATTACGTATTCCTTCTTAGGAGGGATGAATGGGGAGGCTTCCATCTGCAGGTATCATTTTCCTCACTCTGAATTTCAACTTCTATTTATGTCCTGACTCTAATCCCTAGTCTGGAGCCAAAATAGGTTAGAGACTGGACCTGGTTCAGTTGGCAATTTCAACCACCCATTAAGAGTTACATGTACATATACATATGCATGTACACATAGACATATACATGTACATGTATACATACATATATATGTATGTATATAAAATTTAATTTGATCTTTAGAATTAACTCTGAGAGTTATATTATTATCTCTATTCTGGAGATCAAGAAACTGAGTCACAGAAAAGTTATATAACTTGCATACTATCACAAACCTATTGTTTCTGAGGCAAATTTGAATTTAGGCCTTTGTATCTACTAGCTGCCTAACTATTCATAACAACCAGTTTTATGCCATTCATGCAATTTATCGAACATATTCATTTGTTTTGATCATCAGGGATAGGGACAACATTTCTATTTTTCTTTCAGACAAGAATTTAATAATTTTATTCATTAAAATATCATAGGTTCATCTGAACTTTCTTATAAAATTATATATGTACTATTAAAGCAATAGATTGCTTTACAGACCCACTTTACATAAAGTATGAAATAAAACCTTGAATTTCTTGGTACAGACCACTCTTTGATCATGAAAATCCATTTACCAATCAAATTTGACATTTTTTCCTGTGATATATAATCTTAGAGGATTGCCTTGGGCAGTGATGTCGAAGTCAAAGAGAATCAGGGGTTATTAAACTGTACAGAAGAATCTCTGTGGTCTTATGGTGATTTATTGTTGTTCAGTTGGTTCCCTTCTGTCCAATTCTTCATAGTTATGTGAAAGTCCCTTTGGGACTTTCTTGGCAAACATACTTGAGTGGCTTGCTATTTCCTTTTCCAGTTCATTTTCCAGTTGAGGAAATTAAGACAAACAAGGTTAATGACTTGCCCAGGGTGATACAACCAGTACCAGATTTGAACTCAAAGAGATGATTCTTCCTGACTACAATGCTAGAACTCTATCCACTGGACCACAGAAGCTGCTTATATGTTGATTTAGAAGACCATATATTACAATTATCCATGTCCTATAGTGTTTTAATATGCTTGTTAAGTATTTTTCAATTATATTTCAACCTGGTTCAAGCTACACCGTGCTGGCATACAACTAAATCAGGATGTATGATATCTTTTACCTAAAGTACTGAATGAATGCAGTTAAATAAAATGCATAGGACCACAGTCAGTAGGCCATGCCAATTTAAATCTCTTGAATTACTTCTTCAATTATTTTCCTTTTCCTTTAAAATTGTTTTTAAAGAGTCGGTCTTCCTAACTCACTCAAGCTAGAAGGTCAAGAGCTGTGCAGGATTTTGATCCCACTACTGATTGACACCAGAGCTTTTACCTGTTTCTTTTCTAATTTGGACTTGTTTGCTCCTCCTTAGGCACCATGATGGGTCATGATCCAGGGTTGAACTATCTTAAGGCAGAAATATAATTAATCATAGCTCAAAACACTGAATCTTAAATAATCCATGAGCCTCAATCTGAGATTACAAATATCCCCTATTATACTCAGCTATATCTTTAATAGTATAAGCATAGGGAACTCCCGTGTGAAGAAGCTCTACCTACCAATAAAGATTGTATATTGTCACAGAAGGTTGCCTATAGCTTTGGGAGGTTAAATGCTTTGCACAGAATCACACAGCCAGTTGGTGATGCTGATTTAAATTTTTTGTCATGGAAACTATGACCCTCATCATTGCTTTTGCTAATAACCTTTTTCTCTTCTCAAAGAAAAAAAACAACTACATACAAATGGATACAAAGAGCCAAGACAGGATGCTTTCTCTAGTTAGCAGGAATCATATTCTAGCTTTCCAGCTAAATTTCTCTTCCCAGTCTGCTCCATAAGTCAGTACAGTATGTACTGTACCTGATTCAAGTGTCTTATTATTGGTTGGAATTTTTTCTAGTGT
This sequence comes from Macrotis lagotis, assembly GCF_037893015.1. Lineage (NCBI taxonomy): Eukaryota > Metazoa > Chordata > Mammalia > Peramelemorphia > Peramelidae > Macrotis > Macrotis lagotis. The sequence continues at coordinate 141,211,259 of NC_133662.1, read as the reverse complement.
TAGGTCACTTGGAAGAACTCTATTGTCAATAAGCCAAAGAAAGAAAAAGGAAAAGCAAAATAATGTGCTCAGAAGTGGGTGGCACTACAGGTTGTACATAAAGGGGTTATTTAAAGCCAACAAGAGCTGACTTTGATCCAAGCAACATCTTCCTTCAAGCTCAACATTGACTAGAACTGGGATTACCAGAGCCACAAGTAGAGTGTGCAATTAGGGTTGGGTGAAAGTATTGAGTAATCCTGCCCTCATTAGTGTCATATAACACATCGGTTCTGTGCCCAAGCAGCAGAGTAGTAACTTTAATATTAGAGCAGGAACAAATGGTATTGCTTCAGTCAAGGGTAGCTTGCTGTTTCCGTTATAAACCCTCTTTTGCAGTTGGTTTATAACCCACTCAGTTTAATTCACATTAGGCTGAAATCTGGCATAAAAATTAGAAGCCTAGAGGTACTTAAAATTATCATGAATTTAGAGAGGGGGGATTCTTAAGAATTATCTGACACAACCCCTTTATTTCACTGATGAAACTAAGATCTAGAAAGTTTCAAGAACTAATGTGAGATCAGTCACACATAGCTAGCTAGCATTGCAACCAGAATCCAGGTGATATGCTTATCAGTCCAGTAATTTTCTCGCTATACTATGTTGCTTTCATAGATTTTGTTTTATATTATGTATTTTTTTCAGTATAAAGAGGTTGGAGAATCAGAGCAAAAAAACCTTTTTTTGTTTATCAAGACTTTAAAAATACTGTTGTTGTTCAATCATTTTCAGTTATGTCTTACTATGGAGGGGCCTTGACCAGTCAAACTTAACTTCCTTTTTGGCTGATCTTTTGACTTTCTGGACTTCAACATCAGCCCCCACCTCCTCCACTGTGTGGCTGTCTCCATTCTGTCCTTTCTCATTCCTGTCTCCCATTCAACTCCTTTTTGTTTCTTGCCTTCCTCTATCACAATGCAACTTCCTCAAGGACAGACATATTGGCTTTTTTTTGGTTTGTATTCACATTTTCAGCACTTAGCACAGAATCTAGAATATAGTAAGCAATTAAAAATAACTGTTGCAGGGCCCTGTAGTCAGGAGGACCTGAGTTCAAATGTGACCTTAGCCCCTTGATGCATGCCAGCAGTGTGAACTTGGGATAGTCACTTAACTCCCATTGCCACATATAACACAAAAACAAATAAATAAAAATAAATAAAATAACTTTCCTTGACAATGATTTCTTGGCAATGCAAGATGATTATAAATCATGAAACAACTAAATGGCAAATGGACCAAATAGTACTGCATAAATAAGGTAGAATTCGACTCCAATAATGTGTACCAAAAAAACATGTCACAAAGGAAATCATCAAGGATGAACCCTTTGAAAAGGAGGAAGATTAACAGTAAAGTGTCAGCAATGATCCAACTGTGGCACAAGAACCTCCAAAATAACAAAAGAATCAGAGGAAGTCTTTCATTTTGTTGTATTTTGTTTCATTTTGTAGAACATTTAAAGAAAGATTTGGGCCAATATCACTCAGGATGAAAAGTTCTGGAGGTATTGTGAACTATACTAATGGATGGAGAACCCAAAAAAGTGTAAGTAAAATGAGTCAGATAAAAGTGCCTCCAGTTTTGAATCTATATCTTATAAGTAAGCTAGATAAATCACAGCTACCAATTTGTATGCTGAATTCCTGAATCTTACCAAAAATGTATGTTTTGTTAAGGACTTCAGAGACAATTCTAATATATTTTCTTCTTTTATTTGTCGGTTTAAGATGTTGCATAGTAATTGAATTTGTTAATCTCTGGTGCCTGTAGGTCAGTCAACAAGCATTTATTAAGTGCTTACAAAATATATCATTATTCAGTAAGTTAATGACAATGATAACATGAAAACCATGTTGAGGAAGTGGGTGGTAATTGGCAAAGGGAAAACCTAATCTGGAGGGAATTAGTCAAAGGCTGTTGTAATCATTTGGCTCTGTGAGAAGGATTCATTTGTTTTGCATTTCTTGTCCAATGCATTATAACATTATTGGAGATGATTTCATAGGTCAGGTGTCAAAAAAAACCTCATATTTTTATTTAACATGAAGGGATCCAAATCTGCCAGAGAGTCAATATTTATCAGGGACACTTCATTTAATATTTTTATTTTCTCCACAAGCTAATCCTCAATTCGAGTTGACAATTGAGTTGTGGTACAGTTACACCAACTGTCTGTAACAGAGTGTGCTAAGCCTAATTTCTTATTACTAAGAATGAGACAGAGCTGAAGAAGCTTTTTAACTTATTATTAAGTCTATGTGGTTTAGAAGTACAGGTATTACTGGACGTCTTGGGACCAAATTCAGGCCTTGGTGGTGTTTTAGCTCCTATTTTGGGAATGTAGGACTAGGAAGTAAAGACCTGGTACATTTGATGAAACATGTGTCTTTAAGAAATCCATGTGCAGCCACCCAAGTTACATAACCATTCAGATTTTTCACTGCTAGGTGCTTGAAATGAGAACAATGCTTTATATTGAAGTTTTCTAACAGTATTTGGTTTCAAAGCCATTTAAAAAGGAAAAGAAAACAAGTTTTGAAGGAAAAATATGAAGTTAGTCTGATTCTTTGTTCTAAACTTGAACTCAAACTAAACATTTATGAAGTTGGGAAAAAAGTGCTTCTCACCCTCACAACTATTTTTATAAGGTCTCTTATGTGCCACTATAGTTCTCCTTTTGTTATGAATTCTGCAATTCCAGCACACAGTGAGGGACCATTTAAGACATGTAAAATACCGTCTGGTGATTTCCATCTAACTTGTGAGGAAATGTGACTAAGTATATGGAATGCTGCTGATAATCATAAGAGGCCCCAGATGAATCAGCAAAGAAGAATTGAAGCTATAAAGTAATTTTCTGTCTAACTTGTTTAGCCTAAGTATTATATTTCTATATTTTTTCTTGAAATTCCATTTTAAGGTTTTGATAATCTTTCATAACTTAGTATGTTCCACTAAGTTACCTCTTAGGAAGTTGAAAGAGTACTTTAAAAAATTGTGACAGAGATGGAGCCATGATAATGGAATACTAGGAAGTATCCCATGAAGCTCAAGACACCCAGTAACATAGCATTTAAAACCATAACTCTTGTAATAATAGGAAACTTCCTGCTAGTTACCTATTAGTTTCTCTATCAGCTGATCCTGTCATCGGGATGAACTAGCTAATCAAACCATTTAAACTGATGTTTTTTCCCTTGCTACTGAAAGCTAATAACTGCTTTTGTCTATCTTAATGATAATAAAGACATATTTTCCTCTTCAATTTCATGACTCATTTCAGCAAAGAATCAACATGGGGATCCCCTTGTATTTGTGACTTCCAATCTTCAGCAGCTCACCCTAGAAAGTAGCAGAATATATCACACTGGAAAGACTGTTAGGACATGAGTTGAAAAGTAGGATCTGCCCCTTACTACCTATTTCACTTTGGTCAAATCCTTTGGTCTCAGTTTTTTGAAGTTTTGTCAAAAAACCCTTTTATCTCTAAATCTATGCTACTATCACCCTAGGATTCACGACAACATATTAATAACTCAAAATGTATATTCCTTTGGAGTTGTGTGATTTCAGGCCCTTCCCCCTACTTAAGAATGTTTTCATATCTACTATGAGGACACATTTAATTGACTGCTGAATTGGAACTCAGATTTACAAATGAGATGAGAGAAATGATTTTTGATAATTATTAATAACCAAAGATTTGCAGAGATCCAGAGTCTCCTTACCTTTTTTTTTTTAAAGTCTTGATTTTAAAAGTTTGGTCTCTTGAAGGCCATTGCTGATAATGACATTGAACTAACTTTGTTGTTTAGATCCCATCCAGAGAGAATAGTTATTGTGTTCTGCTGAGGCTTGAGTAGGACAAAAATTCTTTGAATAGAATGTCCAAGGCTGGGGTGAACTTAAGAAGATAATGACTTAAAGTTCAAATCCAATGTCTCCTTGTAATATTCACTCTTTCATTAATTGCTGACCATTCAGGATTGATTCCCATCCTGAGGAACACTTACTCTCCCAAGAGTGTATAAACTGTGAGCAGGCCACCATGATTGTCTTTGGTCTAAGAAGAGAGAGAAAGCCAAATAACCATCCTTTTATTATTTTTTAGCATTATGTCCCTTTTTTAAATGCCACAGGGACAATCTACACTCTTGAAATTTATCCTTCCTTCTAACCTCAAAATATGAGGAAGCCTCTGAGCTCCAAAGTTGATGGGAGATTCCTTTCTCTCCGCAAAGCCGGCTACCATGAATGTATGGCCTCCTATGCAAATTTTTTTCTAGGACAGGTCACCTCCCAATTGTGAATTCTTTTCTTTAGTAAAAGACCTTGTAAGATCTTGAAAAACAGCTGACAACATCCTTCTAATTCCATAATATTTGAGCATCAGGATAATGGTTCCCAGAGCAGCTTCAGCAGAAGGGTCAGTAAAAATACTTGCTGAAAAGCAAAAAAAAAAAAAAAAAAAAAAAAAAATTCTTGCAGAGGGAAAAAAGAATTACTGAAAAGAACCCATTTGGTTTTGCTTGGACTGTACTCAGAAAGGTCAAAAATAAAATGACCAAGAAGAACTATTGTTATGAATGGTCCAGTGAGACTTGAACACTAAGCATTCCATATTCTTTTCTTATAATATTCTCCTTTTTAGGGTGCAAATAAATCTACCTGTTTCAAATATGATTCATATTTATATTCTTGGGATCTTTTTTACTTTTTCTCAACTTTCTGGGGAGAACAGCTTAGATGAATCAAAAATTAAATTGATCCTCAGGAATCAAATAGGGCTAGAATTTGGAGCACTCAGAAGCTTAGTTTCCCTATTCAAAATAAATGAAATCAGGGTAAGCCTCAAGGGCAGGTAAAGGAAAGGGGCTGGCAAAGGTTACCAGCCCTTATGGCCTCAGTCTAAGGGTTCATGGCTAGTCACTGTTAGATTTCTATCAGACAACAATTGGAAAAGAGAGGAGGAGAGCCTAAAGATGCTCTGATTGGGTGGGGGGTGGGGCAGGCTTCTCCTTAGAAAGAGTCTCACATTCCATCTAGGCCCTTCAGGATTTGACAGAAATATTGACAAATGTCACAATGCTTTTGTTCACAGACCAGCAGTATGCTACATGAGTAAAACAAAATAAAACAAAAACGCCCTAAAGAGACTATCTTTGACTCAGAAAAGTATGCTATAAATAAGAGTTTAAAATGTTAAATAAATTTACTCAGATATAATGATATCAAAGAGAAGAAAGAAAAACAAAGAAAGCTCTGAATGGTACTTGAATAATTAAAAGATTCTGAGATATGAGATAAGAAGATGGAAAATATGAAGTATGGAGGGAAAACAAGGGCATAGAAAAGAGAACAAAGTTGTAAGTAGAGACAAATATTAGAACCAAAAAAAATAAAGACAAGTTTTGGGGAAAATATATGCTAGATGGATGGAGAATTTTGAAATAACAAAAGAGAGAGGTTATTTCCAGAAAAAAGAAGGTATGCTGGAGAAAGAAAAAAATGACAGAGGATGAAAAAAGCTTGAATTAATGGTCTAGATTTTTAGTGGGTAAGGGAAAGGTGGATTTAGGACTGTATCAGGAGAACAGTTTCAGGATCCAATGCAAATCTGGATGCAAATTATCAGTCTGACAATCAGAAAAGAAAATCTGTTAAAATTTATTTTAAAAATAACTCATTTCAAAGTAAATTTAGACAAAGAATGATGACAGAAATCTCATTCTCTATCAAACAACTAAACAATTTTTACAACTCAATGGTCATTTAAAAAAAAGCCTAACAGCTTCATCACTCTCATTCGTTTTGCTCCATTTCTTAGCCACGTGGACTTGACCAATCCAAGGCATTTCATTGTAAGAGCTCTTCTGAGCCTCCGGTTTCCCAAGCAGGCATCCCTCTCAAATTCTGTCAGAGATTGCTCAGTCATTATCATACAAGACAGAAAAGGCTTCTCTAGTAGTGTAAGGAGTCTTTCATTCCCAGAGAACTTTAGTGCATTAGAGTTGAAGATGTTGGACCCTTGGCCTTTTTGTACATAATCCAGATAATGACCAAGTTGTTTAGAAACCATGGACAGAAGTTGTTTAGAAACCATACACAAATACAAAATATTTCTAAGTCTTGTCATTCATCTTTTAGAAACCTGTGGAAATAGCTTGTGCTTTTGAAGGTGAGCTGAGCTGTTGGTAAAGCTTTTCATATTTGGACTAGAAAATCTGAGCTCTGGGCTACCACAGTTTAAAATAATACAAACAGATAAAAGTAGACTAGAGTATATGATAGCTCTTTCAAGTTTTAAAGAATTCCTCCTTTTTTAAAAAATTCTTTTTTTAAAGCTCTGAGTTTGTTGTCCATGGCAACAGGAAGAATGCATCAGGGTGTCATAATAATCCCCCATTAAATCCTTAGTGTTTAAATTTTAATGCTATAATTCAACAGCCGACAAAAGCCCATTGAGTGGTTCCATGGGGACAAATGAAGGCTGTTCCACTTTCTCAGGGGTGATGCTATAGCAACATGGAATGAATTTGAGGTTAGGGAACAAGCTGTCTCTAAGCTTTGTTTGCATTTCCTGACTAAAAGTAGAATCCCGAATTATACATTTTACTCAAATAAGTAATTATTTTGAATTGCAATTACAATACAGTTTACTTTATTTTTTTATTGAAAACATACAGAAGGCAACAAATCCAAGAGTTGAAAAAGAGATGTACAAGTTAACTTTTTTTTTTAATTTGATAGTTGACAGTCAATCTTTACCCTGGACAGATGAAGTCCTCAAATGTGGAGGTGAACTACAATACACTATCTTTCAAAGAATTTTATTTATTTATTTGTTTGTTGGTTTTTGCAAGGCAGGGGAGGTTAAGTGACTTGTCCAAGGTCACACAGCTAGGTAAATATTAAGTGTCTGAGACCATTTTTGAACTCAGGTACTCCTGCCACTGTGCCACATAGCTGCCTCAAGAATTTTCAACAAAGGATGACAATCCAACAAGCAACAAACAGGGCATCTTTAACCAACAAATTCTAGTCCATTGTTTATTAGTTATAACTCTTATACTTCAATTTTTGTTTTTATGAAAGAACTAGGATAGGAACAAACATATCTGAAACATAATAGTACATTGCACAGAAAACCAAGCAATGAGCTTATCTCACTGCAAAATTTTTAATTTATAGAAATCAACTCAATTATGCAAAATTGTGTTGCCAAGTTTCATTTTTTTCAACTTTTATTTTCACCCTATCATAGGACCTAAAGATGTTATGTACATTTTCAGTGAAAAGCAATACTACATTTGGATGTTGGCATATATAATAAGGGAAAAAAAATTATTTTCACTAACTTTAACATTTCTTTCAATTATTTCAAAACATCATTCTAAGAAGGAATTCATAAATTTCATCAGATATCTAAGGTGGTCAATGACACATAAAAGATTAAGAATCCTCTTTAAAACAGGACAATGTACCAAAACTTATGGGATACAGTCAAGGCAGCTGTCAGGGGATATATTATATCTTTAAATGCTTACATGAAAAAATTAGAGAAAGAGGAAATCAGTGAACTAAACATGCAACTAAAAAATTAGAGGAAAAAAAATAAAAACCACAATTAAATTCCAAATTCTAAAAAATAAAGGAGAAATTAATAAAATCCAAAGCAAGAAAACTATTGAACTAACAAATAAAACCAAGGGTTGGTTTTATGAAAAAACAATAAAACTGATAAACCTCTGGTTAATTTTATTTTTAAAAATTAAGTAGAAAACCAAATTACCAACATCATAAATGAAAAAAGGTGAACTCAACACCATTGAGGAGGAAATTAAAGTAACAATGCAGAATGATTTTGCCCTACTATGCTAATAAATTTGATAATCTAAGTGAAATGGATGAACATTTACAAAAATATAAGTAGCCTAGGTTAAATGAAGAGGAAATTAAATACTTAAATAACCCTATCTCAGAAAAAGAAATTCAATGAGCCCTTATTAAACTCCCTAAGGAAAAAATCTCCAGGACCAGAGAGATTCACAAGTGAATTCTATCAAATATTTAAGGAACAATTGGTTCCAATTCTATATAAACTCTGTGGCAAAATAGGTTAACTCTTTCCATAATTCCAATATGGTATTGATACTGAAATTAGGAAAAGTCAAAACAGAGAAAGAAAATTATAGACCTATCTCCCTAATAAAAATAGATGCAAAAATCTTAAGTAAAATCTTAGCAAAGCAATTACAGCAAGTTATCACTTGAAGTGTAGGCTAATACACTTTGACCAAGCAGGATTTATCCCAGGAATGCAGGGTTCGTTCAGTATTAGGAAAACTGTTTAGTTAACTATATCAATAACAAACCTATCAGAAATTATATGATTATATCAATAGATGCTGAAAAGCATTTGACAAAATACATCACCTATTCCTACTAAAAACTAGAGAGCACAGGAATAAACGGATTGTTCCTAAGAATGATAAGCAGTATCTGTCTGAAACCATAAACAAGCATTATATGCAATGGGGATAAGCTAGAGGCATTCCCAATAAGATTAGGGGTGAAACAAGGATGCCTGTTGTCACCACTACTATTCAATATTGTGTTTAAAAGATGTTAGCTTCAATAATAAGAGAAGAAAAAGAAATTGAAGGAATTAGAATTGGGAAGGAAGAAACAAAACTCTCACTCTTTGCAGATAACATGATGGTATACATAGAGAATCCCAAGAAATCATCTAAAAAAACTACTAGAAACAATTAGCAACTTTAACAAAGTTGCAGGATATAAAATAAACCCTCATGAAACCTCAGCATTTCTATATATTACTATCAAGATACAGTAGCAAGGGCTAGAAAGAGAAATTCCACTCAAAGTAATTTCAGACAATAAAAAATACTTGGGAGTCTACCTGCCAAGGCAGACTCTGAAACTCTATGAAAACAACTGCAAAACACTTCCCACAAATAAAATCAGATTTTAAAAACTGGGCAAATATCAACTGCTCATGGATAGGCTGAGCTAATATAATAAAAATGACAATTCTACTTAAATTAAACTACTTATTTAGTGCCTTACCAATCAAAATACCAAAAATTACTTTAATGAGTTAAAAAAATTGTAAGTAAATTCATATGGAGAAATAAAAAGGATTTAAAGAAAAAAAAGTTCAAAAGAATGTAGCTTAGCCTTACCAGATCTAAAATTATATTATAAAGTATCAGTCATCAAAACTGTCTGGCTAAGAAATAGAGTGGTGGATCAGTGGAATAAACTAGGTGCAATAGCAGGAAATGATTATAGTAATCTGTTATTTGATAAACCCAAAGAGTCCAGCTTCTGGTTTAAAAACTCTCTCTTTGATAAAAAAAAAAACTTGTCTGGAAAATTGGAAGTTAGTGTGGCAGAAACTTGGATTAGACCAACATCTCACACCCTATACCAAGATAAAATCAAAATGAGTACAGGATTTAGATATAAAAGATGTTATGAGCAAACTAGGAGATCAAGGAATAGTTTACCTGTTAGATCTATGGAAAGGGAAGCAGTTTATGACCAAGGAAGAGATGAAGAACATCATTAAAAACAAACTAGATAATTTTGATTACATTAAATTAAAAAGCTTTTGCACAAACAAAACCACTGTAAACAAGATCAAAAGAAACATAGTAAATTGAGAAACAATTTTTACACCTAATATTTCTGACAAAGGACTCATTTCTAAAATATATAGAGAACTGAGTCAAACTTATAAAAAAAAAACAAACAAGCCATTCCTCAATTGACAAATGGTCAAAGGATATGCAGAGGCAATTTGCAGATGAGGAAATCAAAGCGATTCAGTCATATGAAAAATTGCTCTAAATCATTGCTGATTCAAGAAATGCAAATTAAAGCATTTCTGAGATACCCCCTCATACCTCTTAGACTGACCAATATGATGAGAAAGACAATGATCAATGTTGGAAGGGATGTGGGAAATCTGAGACACTAATGCATTGTTGGTGTAGCTGTAAACTCTTCCAACCTTTCTGGAGAGCAATTTTGAATTATGCCCAAAGGGCAATAAAAATGTGCATTCCTGTTGATCCAGCAATACCATCACTAGGTCTATACACTAAAGAAATCACAAAAAAGGGTAAAAACATCACTTGTACAAAAATATTCATAGCAGCCCTGTTTGTGATGGCAAAAAATTGGAAATTGAATGAATGTCCATCAATTGGGGAATGGCTGAACAAATTGTGGTATGTGTAGGTTATGGAACACTATTGTTCTATTAGAAACCAGGAGGAATGGGAATTCAGGGAAGCCTGGAAGGATTTGCATGAACTGATGCTGAGCGAGATGAGCAGAACCAGAAGAACATTGTACACCCTAATAGCAACATGGGGGTGATGATCAACCTTAATGGACTTGCTCATTTCCTCAGTGCAATAATCAGGGACAATTTTAGGGTATCTTCAATGGAGAATACCATCTGTATCCAAAGGAAGTATTGTGGAGTTTAAACAAAGTTCAAAGACTATTACCTTTGATTGTTTAAAAAAGTATCTTTTCTCGTAATATTTTATTTTTTCCTTAAAGATATGATTTCTCTCTCAACACATTCAATTTTGATCAATATATAGCATGGAAACAATGTAAAGACTATCAGACTGCCTTCCATGGCGGAGGGAGGGAGGGAAGGGAGAGTGGGGAAAAATTGTAAAATTCAAAGAACAATAAAAAAATTGAAAACAAAAAAGAATCCTCTTCTATATCATCTCCTTTGGCAATATTATCAACTCCCATGGGTTTAATGATCGTTTAGATTATTGTGGGATCTATATTCTGCCCAGGATCTAGAACCTGCCAATGGTTCTCCTTATCTCTGGTTTCATATTACAAACTCTCATAGACATTTCCAACTGGATGTCTTATAGGCATTTCAAACTCAATGTATACAAAGCAGAATTCATTTTCTGTCTCCTCAAATCTTCCTCGTCCAAACTTCCTTACTAGTGTGAAAGACACTATTATTTTTCCAGTCACCCATGCTTTCAACTTCAATGTAATCCTTTTGAGTTCTCACTAACATTCACTCCACAAATCCAATATATTTCTAACTCTTGTCATTTCTACCTTCACAATATCTTTTATTTATGCTCCCTTCTCTTTACAAAAACAACCTTCATCTTGATACAGGTTCTCATGCCTAAACTATTATAATAGTCTTTTCAGTTAGTCTCACCACCTCATTTTCTCCATTTCAATCCATTTTTCTTCTCATTTGCATTATAGGCAGTGGCAAAATATTAGAAGCTTTCCCGATAAATCCTGGAATAAAACAAGGATTTCCCTTTTCCCTTGTATTATTTGACAATTCTTGGGTTAATCAAACTGAGGATTATTGAGTTTAATGGCTTCTGATTGTACCTTATATACTATGTTTTCTATTGTTCTATCCCATTTTTTTTATCAGTATCAAGTTGCACTGGCTTATGGGATTGTTGTGGTGGGGTCCATAGCTTATAATAATTTTGTGATTAAAGAAAAATACTACAGGCCCATAGTCAACCTCACCATGCATTTGATATAGAAGACTTGAGAGAGAAGGCCACAAGCTGTCACTGTTGGAGATCCGAGAAGTTTCCATACTGCATTGGTGCCCACACAATTCACGATGAAGAAGCTGTGATAATGTGGGACCACTGATCATCAAGAAAAAACTCTTCAATTGGTGATATTGTAGACTCATTTGTCCTAATGTTGCTGATTGTTTTATAAGAATTATATTACTTCATTCCCATCACCTTTTACTCTTTTATAATATAATTAGAGAACTAGAAATGTGATTTCCTCTCATTCTTCTTTTTCTCATTATTTTCCAAGAGAGTATGGATTTTTTGTTTCTTCAAATGAATTTTATTATTTTTGTTTAGCTACATCAAATTTCCTCTGGGCAGTCTGATATAATGTTAAATTTCCTAATTAATTTATATAATTTCATGATTTTTGTGGTGTTGTCATCACCCACCCTTGAGAAGTGAATGTCTCTATAATTATTTAAGTAATTTCTTAGTTCTTTAGGAAGTGTTCACCAGCCCAGGAGTCAGGAGGACCTGAGATCAAATGTGACCTCAGACACTTAATAATTGCCTAGCTGTGTGACCTTGGGTAAGTCACTTAAGCCCATTGCCTTAAAAAAATAAAATTTTTAAAAAGAAAATAAGTATTATATAATTACTATATGGCTATGCAAATCTTGAATATGCCTCATAGTTTTATTCCCTGATAATTCATTCATTTTTTAATTATTGCAGATGGAACTTCCCTTTTCATTATCTTAAGAATTTTCTTTTCTTTTTTGGCTAGATGGAAATGTTCTTAATTTTAGGCATCAATTTTATGTCTGCCACTCTATGGAGCTCTTAATTATCTAAATTAGTTTGTCATTTCTCTAGGATTTTCCAAGAAAATTAAAATGTCATCAGCTAATAGTTTTTCTTTGTCTATCATTTTGTCTTTGATTTATTTCTCTTTTCTTATTGCTATGGCTAGCATTTCTAGAGCTGAATAGAACAAGGTATATAGCACAAGTAAATGAATATAGTAAATACTATTGCAATATAAGTAAATATTTTTGCAAAATAGTAAATATTGCTACAATAAAAGAAATGATTACTATAATGAATATAGAAAACATGAAGAAATTTACATGAACTAAAGAATTTAAAAAGAATCAAGAAAATGGTACATACAATGACTATAACAATGTGAATGGAAATGATAATAATAAATAAGCAAAATTAAAGGTGCTTTAAAATGAAAAGAACCAGACCTGACCCCAAAGAACAAATGTAAGAAGATACCTCTTTTATTCCTTTTTTAGAGTTTGGGTACTATGGATATGGAACACTGAATATTATGACAAATATTTACTGTATGGATTAGTTTTATGAAAGAGTTTTCTTCTGCCCCCTTTTTTTCCATTATAAAATATTGGTTTCAGTGAGTGAGGGAAAGGAACATATTGGGAAACGTAGTTGATGTAAAGACAAAAGATTGTAATAACATTTTATTTTATAAACAGAAAGAAATCCTAAGATTTTTATTATAAAGGAGTGTGGTCAAAAGCTTTGTCTGTATGCATTGACATAATGACAACAATGAGCCACTGGAGAAGAAAATGGCAAACCCCTCAAATATCTTTGCCAAGAAAACCCCATGTACAATACTAAAAAAAAAAAAAGAAATGAAAATGGAAAATGAGCCCCTCAAGTTAGAATGTAACTGATATGCTACTGAGGAAGAACAAAGAACAACTCTAAGTAGCTCTAGAACTAATGAAGTAACTGGTTCAAAGCTGAAAGAAAGCTCAGCAGTGGATATGTTTGGTGACAAAAAAATGCTGTAAAGATTAACATTGCATAGAAACCAAGAATGAAAGTTGGATGTGGTCAAATAGGAGATGGAAAGATTAAAAGTCACTATCTTAGATGACTATGAACTTAAATGGACAAGAATGGGTGAATTTAATTTAGGTGATTACTACATACAGTACTATGGGCAAGAATCCCCATATGTTAAATAGAATAATCTTTTATTAAGGATTTGTGGAAAGACCGGTATCTGTAGCAAGCAAGATAGTGACTTTTAATCTTTCCATCTCCTATTTGACCACATCCAACTTTCATTCTTGGTTTCTATGCAATGTTAATCTTTACAGCATTTTTTTGTCACCAATCTTAGATGACTATGAACTTAAATGGACAAGAATGGGTGAATTTAATTTAGGTGATTACTACATACAGTACTATGGGCAAGAATCCCCATATGTTAAATAGAATAATCTTTTATTAAGGATTTGTGGAAAGACCAGTATCTGTAGCAAGCAAGAAAATTGTGGAAAAGGTTATTTACCTTCAGACAAGTTCAACATAAGGCCTTTTCTCTTTTCAGACAACCTCTGCCTGAACTCAGTTTGTAGTATTCCCTTCTTTGCCCTAACAAATTGTATAGCATTCAAGTGCTGGGAATCATTTATTAGCACCTTTTGTAGAAGATCCACTGCTGAGTCAGTACTCAAAAAACTCAGTTTCATATAAACTTAATCTTGGTCTACCTTAGTGAAGCTTTTGCCCAAATCAAGCCCATGAGCTGACCACACAGCTCACCTATACTGCAGGAATTTTATCAGGACTTACCCCATCCCACCTCCATAAAATGCTTTTATAAGCATTTTCTGCCCCTTACTTATCTTTTCAATTTCTTTGATTAAGTATTTTTGCTACTATATTGTGTTTCTCATTGTCAATGTCTCACCCAAAATCCATAAACTTATACCCCATATAGTCAACCGAATTTAAAAGAATAAGAAACCATTCGGTAGGGTAGAGATAGGAATTTCAGTCTTCACTGGTGAATATCCACTCTAATTGAAGTTATAGGTGTATCGATGTCTCTCAGGATGGTGTAGCGATACCTAGATTAATAGATAAGTCAACTAGTAGATCAGTCAATCAATCAATAAACTTTTATTAAGTCATACTATTTTCATACACTTTTAAAGGCAGTGACAATATAAAAATGAGACGAGGAAGTTCTAGACTTCAAGGAGCTTATAATCCAATGGGAGAGCAATATGCAAACAAAGCAAGAAAAATGTAGGATAGATTGGAAATAATTGCTAGAGGAAAGGCACTAGAATTAAAAGGAATTAAGTAAGAAATTCTTCTACCAATACTAATAGAACTATGGGCCATTGTATTTCAAAGGATTCCACTTGCTCCAATGAACAATAGATATTGGAGAAAACCTATTCATTGGAAACACATCACTCTTTGTACCTAATGGTGATGTGAAATTCCAGTCTGTGAAAGAATATAACCTTTGATTGTCTTGGTTTTATCAGTAGAGGGCAAATTTCAATGGTTATTTATCACAAAGGAGTGGAAAAAAGAATGAAAAAATGTTTTGCTTTTAGAAAATAGACCATAAGAGATTTCAAAAGTATTCCAACAAGACCCATATAATTTTAATGAAAAATGGGCCCTATCAAAACAAAACAGCTATAGTAAAACTAGTACTTTCTCTAAACAAGAAGAAGATTGATAGACTTTTTTCAGAACACAGGCTAAAGTGATGAAATTCTTTTGCAGCAAGTATGCAAGATTTTAACAAGCAAGAGTAAAGACTAAACAGTTACCAACATTAGATATGTCAAATGTAAACAAAAGTGATTTGTCTCTAGTTGGAGCCTAAGAATTAGCTAAGATTCAAGAATGGAAAACAGTGGATCACATTTGCATGATCTCAACTGACAATATTTCAACAAAGAAGCATCAGACAAATGGTTGAGTGAGATGATTATTTGTTAAGCACTTTTCAAACTTAATGTTAGATAGTGCTAATATTTTGTCAATTGTTTTAGAAAAAGAAAGGTTTACATTGACAATTTAAGATAAAAGCAATGCAATTAGAAATTACAGGATTATCCTTAAGAAGTCCAATCTTATTTACCAATGCACATTATTCAAGGGAATAATAGAAACTATAAGCTAAAAACAATGGCACTTGCTGAAGATCTAACAAAATATAACCTGATGGCTATAATGCTATATAAAAAATTAGTCAGGCTTGGTGAACTAACAGAAGAAATCTGCATATTACTAATAAAGGAATGAGATCCTCCAGAACTCAAAAAATAAACTACTGAAATGGAACCATTATCACAGACAACTGTTGTCCACAATGACCCAGATATAACATTGATACATTTTAAAACTTAAGAATAATAGTTTTTTAGATGTCACCATAGCAAATATCCAAAAACTGCAAACTACAAAGAAGAAAGTGCTTTCAAATAATAGAGACCCAGCATGGGAGATCAAGGTATGGAAATAATATGAAGTACATATCAATTCTATAAGCTTGACTTCTACTGAAATTGTGCCAAGATGAACCTCCATCTTTGCTTTCATCAGGACAATTTTAAACAAGTACAAAAAAGCAGCTATTTTATCTATGGTGTTTGTTCAAAGAACCTTAAATACAAAAGACTATAAGAATATTATTTTTTTCTGAACTCTATTAGAAAGAAGAGAACAAGATTGACAAATATTGCCAATATTGACAACAATAATTGGCATTTATATGATATCTTAAAGCTTACTAAAAGTTTTAAATATATTATTTCATTTGAGACTCACAATGACCCTGTGAGGTAAGGACAACATATAAAAGATGGTAAAATATTTTGAAATAAGTATGGACATTAATAATTTCAGACTTTCAACAAGCAATTAAAGCAATGTAGCCAATGGAAGCCACCTTTGAGATATTAAGTTCATATTTTCCTCCTAACCTAAGTCAGAATTAATAACCTTAATGATTTTAAATGACTCCAAAAGTTTCTATTACATTGGATACCAAAATGACCATTCACAGATAAGTGTTTATATGCAAATTTGCAGGTTTTCACATATGAGCTATGATAACTATGTGACCTTTTATTAAAGATTCTTATAAAAGAGTGATAAGGCCCAAATGCAATGGAGAAGGTATTTCCCACCTCATTTACCATTTTCTCCCACCCAAAAAAATCACTGTATAACATCAATTCTCCTTAAAAGTACACAAAACTCACAAGAATTTTTTTAAAATATGTTATTAGAAATTGAAAATAAAATACAGTTTTAAACAGAGTTCATGGAAAATGAAACCCTCTAATGTGCAACTCTTTCCCCAAAGTCCTGTTTAGACTCAGTCATTTTTATAAATGCTCAATTTAGCATTTCTCTCAGAATGCATTTCTCCATATAGTATTTTTAAGTAGGTAGATAATTCTGTAATTATATGAACAGCTCTCAGAAGAGAACTGCAGTAAAGAATAGGATACCAATAACATTGCTACCTCTTTTGGATCCTATGACTCCTAGATTATGGTGTTAGGCAGTTCCTTCTCATCACCCAGTATTGGAACTCTCTCTGTAATCTTACATAATTCCTAGCATATGGCATCTTTCACATTCCTCAGATCATGCAGTATAGCTCTTTAGACCCCAATAACCCAGAAAATTCTTCTTTGTCATGGTCAATGGACCACCACTGGGAAAAGCATGATGTGAGAGGGAGGATACTTTGTTCCTCTCTTGGCAGGGGACACTATATTCCTTCTTTCAAGGTATTAGTAATGTACATTAATCAAGGGAATGCCCTCACTATGCTTCATTGAATTTTGATCAAGAACACGTTAGTCCTCCCTGTCTACAAGCAGGTACCACCAGTCATTGATCCTGGGTTCAGATCTGGATTGTGTCTTACTCTGAAAAAAAACACTCTCGACTTGCTTAGAGCAACCCAATTTCTTTCCCGTTCTTTCTCAGGTCCTAGTAAATATCACTCTGTCACTAGACAAAGTCAGGACAGAGGGAGTTGGCAGGAGAAAAAAGGTGTTATAATGACTAACTACAGAAAAATACTACTAGGCTTTGAGAGAAAACTACTTGGTCTGGTGTCAGGGGACCTTGACTGGAAGTTCAGCTCTATTTCTTGACCTTCAGATAAGTCACTTAACCTTTTTTGGTCTTCAGTTCTTTTAATTTCTAAAACAAGAAGGTTAACCCAAATGACTTTTGACAGATACATTTTGAATTATAAAATAATAATATTAATATAATTAAATTTAAATAATGATATTATTGACATTAAGACTCAAAATAAATGAAAACATAAATCATAATTATTTGTAAAATCCCAAGTGGGCATCTTTGGATGAGAGGCAAAAGCCTATATAAACAGGTGATCTTGAAACTTATTAATGCATGAACAATCATAGAACAGACACAATGCACAAGTAACATGCACAGTTGATGACATCTGGATGGAAAGAAAAGCCCATCTCTAATCATCATTAAGGGCAAGAAAATGTTTCAGGCATTTATGTTCTGGTGGCAAACAAGCAGTTATAAGGAAATGGGCTGATTTAATGCTGCCATTTGTTTTGCAGGTGGCCAAAGAGATGGGCTAGTCTGAGAATCAGTCAGCATTCACTGCGACATGAAGAACTTCCTTGCAAAGAGAAGAATAGCTCAAATATTCCCACAGGAATAATTGCCTATCTGCAGACTCTTGATATTGCAATAAACAGTCATTAAAGGATCATTGCACAAGGAAATCAAATGACTATGTTGAAACCAGAATGAAGAGAAACCAGCAATGGAAATTTTGTGAAACCTTGACTGCAAGAGGTTGTGACTTGGGTGAAGAACTCTTAGGATAAAATCACTGACAACTGTGATGCCAATGAACTACGAGAAGGCTACATGGACAAGAAGGACTCATTTAAGGAGAACTATTGCTGGACATGAGAAATTGGGGGCCAATGATTCTACAGGAAATGGAGTCACAAGAGATTGAGGCTGGAATTTGGGATTCAGAGAATTATGATGATGTTCCAGACTGCATTTGAATAAATGTAGATTTTCCTACATGAATACACAGATAAATGTAGATTTATGAAAATTTATGAAAAAAGACATCCCTTGAAAATAAGCTCTAATGTGTTTTTTGGACAAAAGTCAATATGAGAACTGATCTTATTTTCAGGGAAATACAGAATATTAGTAAAAGACACATCTCCAAAGTTCTCTACATTGTAGGAAGTTACAAGGAGACTTACATGGTAAACTATTCAGTTGAGAGAGAGCCAAGGAATGGGAATAGTCAAAGACTAGATATGACAGATGGATTGAGAGGTTTGTAAATTTCGAGCTGAAAACTTAATTCATTTGGAAAATGAAGTACTTGTCTATAAGTGCAAGGAAGAGACAACTTTCATTGGGAGTATGTGAAAGGGAGACAAGTAATATAAAGAATTTGTATAGAGGAAAGAAAGTCAATTCTTTAACAATTGCTTCCACATAAAGTATTGACTATACTAAATGACATAAACTTACACCAGCTTAACCCTGAGAACTTGGGCAGACATCTAATAAGTACAAAGATTTACTTCTGTGTCCTAAAATTGTAAGAATCTTAAAAATATAGGGTTAAAACAACATAACAAGAAATATAAATTATTCTCTGGGATTTGCCAACCAAAAAGGTGTAGACTATCTAAAGATGGTCCCACAGAACTGGGAGAGTGGATTTTTATACCATTTGGGAAATGTGAAAAATTCATTAATCTCCTTAGTGACTTGTACATAGAAATTTATAAATTATCTCTACCCAAAACTGATCCACAAAGATTATCATCTTTGTATCTCTTCCTGAATTCTTCTCGTGACTCTTCATGGATTAATGGTCTCCTTACATCTTGAGCATTGTTCTCCTAGATTTGTAATTAACACAAAAAGCTTAATTTCTAACCAGTGAGGCAAGGTGATCTGATATGAAGCCTAGTGTTCTCTAAATGCCACAATATATTCTATCACAATATAGTTATGAGAAAGTATTATTGTTTTCACAGTCCATGATAACCAAAATACACATAGAAACATGTAAAAAAAGATTGCTCATATTGATGTTACTGCCATAGTTCTTAATAATATATTAGAATGAAAACATCTTTCTTCTCATATGAAAACAATCCCATTACATTGAGTTAATTTCCTTTATTCCTTGAGTCCAAAGACACATAGACCAGGTGTGATCACAAGTGGAGCTTTTTAAAAAAAACAAACTGAAAGAATGTTTACCTGAAAGAAATATTTGCATTGGCGATGCTGTTGAAACTGATACTGATAACTTATTCATACAGCTCTTTATGGTCAAATGAAAAATAATTTGCACCCATTATGTTATTTTTTCTGAAATTAGACTTATGGGAGCCACTTAGTAAGTATATGATTTTAGGCAAGTCATTTGATTTCTTTTGGTCTTGATTTCCTCATCTGTAAAATGAGGAGTTTGTGACTATTTCTAGTTGTATGATCCTATGATAGCCCCATGAGGTAGATAATATTATTATTATTATTATTTGCATTTTAAAGATGTGGAAAACTAAAGTCCATAGAGGCTAGGTGACTTTCTTAATCACACAGGTAGCATCTGAGTGGGATGGCAACTTATAGCTATGGTGACTCTAAGATCAAAGGGTCAAATCCTTTCTCTGGTAATATGTGTAATCTTTGGAAAATCAATCTCTTTGGACCTAAGTTTCTTCATTTATAAAATGAGACTATTATCTGATGTGACCCTGAGGTTCCTTTTCAGTTCTAAATCAATAATCGTATAATCTTTATCCATAATGTTATAGTATCTCTCTTATAGTATCTCTCTCATGTTACTACCAACATAGTAAATCTAGATATGAATGTAATGAATAATATGCTAATGTTTAGTCTACAATAATTTAATAAAAGGAGAATTTTTAAAAATATATGTCAATGAACAAGACCCCGAATATGATATAGAGAGTTAGAAATTTAGAACTGGAGAGGATATCAGAGACATACTAGTCTTACCTTCCCATTTAGAAATGAAGAAACTATGACACATAATGTTTACTTGACTTGCCCCTGGATCTTGCTGTTGTTATTTTTGTTTCAGTTGTGTCCAATTCTTTATGACCCCAATTGAGGTTTTCTTGGCTAAGATACTGGAGTGCTTTTCCATGTCCTTCTCCAGTTCATTTTACAGATGAGAAAAATTGAAGCAAACTGAAGTCACTTTCCCAAGGTCACACAGCTAGTAAGTTTTAAGATTAGGTTTGGACTCAGGAAGGTAAATCATTCCTGACTCTAGGTCTAGTGCTCTATTCACTAGATTATGTAGCTGCCCTTCACTCAATGGCAAGGAATGTCAAGCCTGTCACTAAGATCTGCCCACTTTCTAGCATTCCACACTACATCTTGATGGGGGGGGGGGGGGCATTATTATGTGTTGGATTCCCAGATCTCTGTTTTTTCAAGTGAGCTCTGAAAATGGATAGATATGTACATTTTTGCCTTTGGGGGTTCACTCCCAAAGTGCTCACTCTATATTTAACCTAATGTCAAAAGGCCTTTGTAAAGTAAGAAACCCAAAATGACAAAGCATGAAAAAGCAAGCTGTTTGCCAATGAATGAGGCAGGCAGATTGAGAAGTGGTAGATGCCACAGTGTTAAAAAAAAAAAAAAAGGCCTATTCCTGTGATGCTGTGGTCTTCGGAGTCAAAACATATATCACTGATTTTCAAAAAAATATTAATTTGTGCAAATATCAGATTTGAGGCTGTCTACTAAATAAGGTATTTTTCCCCTGCATTAAACAAACTTTGCCTAGTTAGCCTTATATAGAAATGACTGGATGGGTTACATTTTTTTTAAATGAAATGGAGAAAAGAAATTTTGCTCCAAATCAAATTTTATATTTCCGTTTCTTTCAAATTATTTTCAGATCCAAGCAAAGGCAAACCACACATAAGGTTTGTACATGGCAATGCAACCGAAACCTGAGTCTGCATCGGAAGGTGGGATACAGACTTTGGGTATTTTTAGCCACAAAGTATGTGAACCACAACTGCATGTAAACTACACACACACACACACACACACACACACACACACACACACACACACACACACCTGCCTGGACTTTTCCAAGGAATTTTCTTTTACTGCAGTTAAAAAAATAAAGTTGCCCACAGAAAGTTGGCTGTCTGAGAATCTATAACCCAGTAAAACCATATGGAAAGTTCAGACTCCTTTCCATGCTTAGATTTACCAACTGTGTAGACTTTCTCAAAGCTACAAACACAACAAATATCATTGGGCAAAGTTTCCCATGTCTAGCCAATGCATACTGGGAAAAGATGAAAATAAATCCCCATGTCTTCATGCCTCCCTCCTGGAATCCAGTTGAAAGATGCTGCCCCTGGAGAGACGAAGTCAGTCTGTGAGAAGGAAGTTACTTCTCCTATGACCTCTGGTGCCTTGCTGGATCTGTCAAGCACCAGAACTGTGCCATCAGACAAAGAGTGAAAGTTCAGGTTGTTTTTTGCTTTGGAACTTTTCATCTCCCTCCCTAAGCCAAAGGCAATTAGAAAGCAGTTATTTGAAGTTTTCTTCCCAAATGTATTTTTTCCAGTGTTGAATCATACTGATTTGCTTGGAGAGATCTAGAGCTGTTCCTTATATTTGGAATCTTTCATTCATCCAATACACACACACATACACACACAAACACACACGCAAACACATAAACATACACATCTTTACTAGACAATTCTTTCCCAGAGAGATACACTCAGAGTAAAAACAAATAGTCAGCATGATTTTTCACTCTTCCTGCCACAAACAGCCCACATCACACATAACCATACTATGTACATAGGGCTTTATAGATGTCATTTCTCTAGTTTCAATGAGATATGATGAGTGACTATTCTGGGTTGGGTGTTTCTGTGCTTCGGGATGATTATGTCTTCATGTATGCATATATCTATGTGTATAGCATGGCTGGAAGCACTTAAGTTTCATTGGTTGTTATCCAACTTTTGTATAGATCTGTGGCCAATGATTCTCAGTCTAGATGTGAAAAGACTTTGGTCAAATTGAGAACCTCTTTGTGTGGAGGAAATTCTCAGACTGACTTTAAAACCAGTGTGCTGCAAAAGATAATGAAGGGGGAAATGTTTTTATTGAGACCAGGGCAAAAAGAAAACAATTTGGGGGTTTGATTTTTAGGGTATTTCTATATGAGACTGATGAGCTGTCACTGCAAGAGACATCAAACACTTAAGTATTTTGATTTTTAATAGTTGCTTTTAATAAGAGTGATAATGAAGCTTAAAGAAAAAAAGCAACTTGGCACCTGTTAATTGCTAATCAATTGTCAATCAATGTGCCTTTGATGGTTTGTTAACAATGGCAATGGTCATAATTATACTGCAAGAAAAATAAATATAAACAATACTGAGCATCATGAAAAGATGAACTAAAAAAAGAACGAAGAACTAGGGCCAGAACAATGAAACTAAGAATAGCAGCAACAAAAATAACAATAACAACATGAAATTAAAGTGCTTGAATATAATGACCAAGTTTAACCCTGAGGAAGAGATAAGAAAACACCTCTGTTATTTGGAGAAGAGAAGAGCTGCTTATATGAAATACTGCACATATTGTCACTCACTTGTATTGGTTAGTTTTGTGGAATTGCCATTTTTTTTCTTTTTCCCCTTTGTTATAAAGGATGGCTTTCTGAAAGGGGATGGGGAAAGATATATTTGGAAATTTGGCAATTGTTTTGTAAAAACAAAAGACATAAGCAAATTAAAATAAAAAATCCAATGTCACTGACAATGCAAATATTGGGTCCACTGGTAGAAGAGATCAAATGGAAGTCTTGTAACTTTCTCAATTAATCAACAGGCATTATTGAACATAAGAACGCTACAGGTACTGCTTTATGTTCTTAAGATACAGAGAAAAAACTAAAACAGTACTTTCCTTCATGGAACTTACATTCTACTGGGGAGACAACATTCACATATTTAAATATATATAAAATAGTATAATAAGATTAATTCTTCCCCATTCTATTCTAGCTTATTTGATGTAGGCACTGGTTATGGTCACACAATCAGTCAATGAATATTTATTAAGCACCTCTTTTTTGCCAAACAGTATACTAAAATAGAAAAGTTTTAATATGCTAAAATGTGTTAATATCTTATGATATCTCTTATGAACATAATTCCTTGATGAGTCAGAAGATAGTCAAACTGACTGGATTGAGAATTAATCATACTTCCCCATATAGACTTTTAAAATGCTTATTAGCTAGCTCTGTAAACATAAATCTCAAGTTAGCAATGGAGAAGTCAAATTTTCAAAGCCTGAGGTGAGATTTTCTATTCTTCCTCCCTACCCAACTCCATCAGCCAGATGTCTAGCCTTATAGTTACTGACCCAAAAGAAGGCAGCTCATCCAGTAGGTAGAGAATCTGTTTGAAAGAATTTGGCACCCAATTGAGTAAGCAGTAATATCACTCACCAAATGTACATAGATATACTTTAAAAAGATGACCCCTGAAAGCAGAGAAGGAAGCTAAATATTCAAGAGAAAGCTAGTTCTGGAAATTAAAAGTCAAGTTGTGGAAAGGGCTCCCCATGGAGAGAAGAATTTACCCAAATTGTGAGTTAGTTTCCCTGGACACTTGTTTTCCCTATATTGTGTGCTTCGTTACCATTACCCTCTGAGAATTTCCGTTCTGTCCATATAGCAGTAGGCCAGTTATTACAACTATATCTTTTCCTTTCCCTCATGGACACAACTAGACCTCTTAAACTCCTCACAACATTCAAATAATTTCCTCTGTCTGAATGTTTTTCTAATCCATAAAATGGGGCAATAATACTTGCACTAATTATTTCACAGGATTATTATAAAGAAAATGCTTTACTTAGAGACTTTAAGTTACATGAGGACATACATTATGTCTTATCTAGAAATTTTATATTTCTGCCACTGCCTAATATAGTATTAAACATGAAAAAAGTACTTATGTTTTTTTTTTATTTTTGAGAGTGAGTCAATTACCAATCAACACAAATTATTGTATTTAGTTAGCATGTTTCTTGAAAAAAAGACTACCAACCATCATTAACACAATTCTAAATTTAAATACATTGGAGTTATAATCAGGCAGCTTATTTTTCTTAGGGTATATACTAAGGGAGTGGGGCAGCAAGGTGGCAGAGTGGATAGAACACTGACAGGAGTTCAAATCCATCCTCAGACACTTACTAGCTGTGTGACTTTGGGCAAGTCACTTAACCCTGATTGCCTCACATCCAAGGCCATCTCCAGTCATCTTGATTCATATTTGGCCACTGGACTCAGATGACTATGGAGGAAAAAGTGAGGCTGGTGACTTAGCACTGCACTCCCTCACTCAAATCCAATCCATGTGCTTGACATGGCATCACCTCCCCTGATGTCATGGTCTTCTTTGAGAAGGAAGGACAAACATCATCAACATCATCATCATCAAAATGCTAAAGGAATTTTCTTCATTTCTTTTATAAATGAGCTTTTATTGATTACTCAGAAGACCTGAAGAATATTATGCAAATTCAGACTATTGTTATAAGTTAGATGATAACTGAAGTGATATACAAAACTATACCAGAAAAACACCCTGAGTGGAGAAAGGTCAAAGGTTTGCTTTGAAATTTCAAAATATTTGTATCACTGAACTTGACAACTTGAATATAAAACTGATCAGCAATGAGCTAATTAACAAAGAAATAGAGGCAATATGGTCCTTGGACAAATAACTTAGGCTCCCTGTGCTTTGATTTCTTCTTGAAGGGAATGGATGAGATGATCTTGTCTTAGCTCAAAAGTTCAGTGATCCAAGAAGTTTATGATAGAGGGAAATATGAAGAGTCAAAGAATACTGAAAGTTCTTGGCAAAAATGGTATCAATAAGTTTTTAAATAATAAATAAAGATCAAACAAAATTCGATGTGATATCAAAACTTCTTTATAGCTATGAGACTTGGACTTGTTACAAATGTTGCATTTGATTTCTTAGTTTCATCTACATCACAGGGAACTGAAGGCAATATTTAATAGAGAGAAAACACAAGAAACAGGGTTTATTGTACTCCAGCTCTACAGTATGGGACTTTTACAGTAGAAAGATATCAGAAAAAATAACTAGTGATTTCTTTGTGGTCTGCTCAAAGTATCCACAAACCAAACACAGATGGTTGTTTTGTTGTTTATCCTTCATACTCAAAGAGGATCATGACATCCAGAATATGATGCCATGAGGTGAATTGGATTTAAGTGAGGGAAGACTATGCAAAGTGACCAGTCTCATTTTCTCCTCTGGAGTCAGCTGGGTCTAGTGGCCAGATATATTTCAGGATAATTGGAGATGACACTCTCAAAGAGGACCATGACATCAGGAAGGTGATGCCATTACATAACTATCTGCAGGATACAGAGCCTGGCTGCTACATGATAAGAAACAATAGCAAAAGCTGGGTTAGTGTGTCTCAGAATAATCTGAATTTGTTTCAAGAAAATTGTACTGTCTTCAAATATAAGCTCTTTCACTTACCTGTTTTTTTCTTGGAAAAATTTATTAACCCTCTGGATTTCAATTTCCTCACCTTAAAATTAGAGGGATGGAATAGAGGACCCCTAGAGTCCATTCTAGTTCTAAATCTATGCTCTCATTATTAGGTGTTTACAAAGCAGAATGATACAGAAAATCCACAATATTTAGAAAAGATATTCTTCCTGTGCTAAGTAAACTGCTAAGGTTAAACAGGAGTTAGGACATTACTACCAATAGCTTTAATAGTATTGTTATATGATAACCGAATTAGAGAGGAAAAAAATCCAAAGTGATTCCTCCTCTGCTCTAACCTCCTTGGCTTGCTTTAACTCCTGACTCAGAACTCATCTATAAAAAACCTTTCCCAATCCCCTATTAATTCTAATCACTTCCCACTGATATTTCCTATTCATTCTGTATACAGCTTGCTCTGTACATGTGTGTGTGAATATACACATACACATAATGCACACATGTTGTCTTCTCCATTAGATAGTAAGTGCCTTGAGGGAGGAGACTTGCTTTTACCTCTTTGTTAAGTCACTAGGCACACTGCCTAGGTCACAGTAGATGCTCAATAAATATTTATTGGTTGATTAATTGACTAATTGAAAACAAATGCTGTTCTCATTCAAGGGGAAAAAAAGAGATACCAGTACTGTGGTTATTAACAGAGTGATCTATCTTCTAGACTATATACATATAATAAATCTAGAGCTAGAAGGGTCTTCAGAGTCCATCTAGTCCAGTCTTTTCATTTTAGAAATGAGGAAGCTAAAGTACAGGGAATTAAATGATGCAATCACCCAGAAAAACTCAAAGGTTTCCCACTTCAAAGACAGTGGTCTTTCCTGTGTAACGTACTACCTTCCAAATAATCAATAATCAATAAATTGTTAATTAGATAACTTATTTGAGCAAGGTTATAAATGATGGATTGGAGAGAGCAGGAAGTGTGATCTACATGGAAGATAACTGAACTTGATATCAAAAGATCTGAGATCACCTTGATTTTGCTACTTGTTTTCCATGTGACTTAAAGCCTCTGTGTCTCCATTTTCTAATTCTGCAGCATTAAGAAATGTTTTAAAATAGCCTTTATGGTGAGGAGTAGTTTTTGAATTGAGATTAGAAGGACAACTTCTTAAATGGCTTAGTGATACTGACCAGTGATCATTATGGCCTGACCAAGGATGATTACAGAGGAAGTGACAAAGTAGAAATGGCTGAAAGGAATACAGAGGAAGAAGTGATGAAACTTGGTGACTGCCTAAACATGGAAATGGGCAAGGAGGAAGAAAGAGTCAAAAATGAGTTCAAATTTTAAATTCCAACTGAGCTAAGTGCTCTCACCAGGAAAAGGAGAAAGTAAGGGGGAAAGCAGGTTATTTAGAAAAAAGGGGAAAAAAGGACAATGAATGTAGAATCAGAAGGAATTGGTTGAAATCACAACTCTGTTGGCTAATACTGAGGAAAGCAAGTTTCATTAACTCTAAGAGACTCAGTTTCCTCATTAGTAAGAGAAGACTAGAACTTTGAGGTCACCTTCAGCTCTAAAATCTCTAATCTCATGAAGATTATTTTGGTTTATTATTAGCTGAAGATATCTAGGGAGCAATTGGAGATACAGAATAGGACTGGAGGAGAGCTAGTACTCTGTAAATTCTTGGTATTAATCTAGATGAGGCCACCAAGGGAGAGAGGAAAAGAAGAAATGGAAAGAGTGATAAAGACAGAACGTTGGTAATTATCTGTGTTTCAAGGGCTGGAAGCTAATGAGGAGCCAGTGAAGGAGACAAAGAAGCTTTCAGAGACAGGAGATGGACATTGAGAGTTCTGTACCACCGAAGCCAAAGATCTCTGTATCAGAACAATGTCACTTCAAGCAATCATCAGATAAGTCCCATGCCCTACATTTTCAGAGGAGGCAATCAATGCTTAGGATGAGATAGAACAGAGGGGGAGAGACTGGAGTTTATAATGTCAAATCCTGCTTATAGGTCAAAGATGATTAAGAAAAGAAAGTCTGCTGAACTGATAAAAAGGCATTTTGTCTTTAGCATCTTTGGAGATACAAGACTTAATAAAGTAGTGAGGAGGTAAGCCATATCACTAGAGGTTAAGAATTGAGTAGATGACAAGGAAATAATTAAAGACAACACTTCCTAGAAGTTTGGATGTGAAGAGGAAGAGAGAAAGAGATAATGCTAACTTGGTGAGGTGATAATGACTCAATGTATTTGTTTTTAGAATAGTATGAGGGGAAACAGGCATCTTTGCAGAATGAAGATAATGAGGCAAGAACACAGAAGAGATTAAAAATGCATGAGTAGGGGAGAGGTGGTAAATGAGTAAGGGTATGGAAAGGAAGTGAGTTTTTTTGGTTTTCTTTGGACCCCCTAGAGTTACTAATACAGTGCTGGGGCACTCAATAAATATTTGTTGACTGAATGACTCAGACATGAACATAGAATAAGAAAATTCAAATATTTATGATATTAGAAAGAAATAAAGGTCAAACCATATTTTCATCATAATGCCATAGGCAATTTAGCACCAAAATATTTAAATAAGCTATATCCTTGTGTATAAAAATGTACGTATGTATATTTCAGTGCCATATATATGTACTTTCACACATGTGTAAATATAATTAAATTGTGTAAAACAAAAAGTAGCACAGAAATGAAAAAATGCACAAATAAATATAAATTATGTGTGTAGGTATAGGCATATATGGACATCTGCAAATATAAACACATAATGTATATGCCTGTGTGCACATATATGAAATTATGAGGCATGATGAATCCAGAATCAGGAAGAATGACCTCAAGGCCTGTTTCTGAACCTTCTGAGTTACTACACCTTTCAATATCCCCAGGCAATTTTCTATAAATTGCAGAAAAATTCCCATTTGAATTGGTAGAGTCAGTTCCTCACTGAGAACTCTCTGAACAATAAATCAAAGATCCTATCAAAACATGTTTATACATATATGTTACATAATTATATTTGTATGAATGTGAATATAATATATACACACATGCGTGCAAAACATATATACACTGTCACATTCCATATTTGGTGCAAAGGATAACATAAATAAGAGATTCTGGAAAAAGTATATATAAGTTGTGTTATGACAGCAGTGGGGGGAAAATATGCTTTCTAACCTCAAACATTTACCAAATTTTTATATCAAATTACTCAGGAAGACTTTAAATTAAATGTGATATGTGAAGTTGTCCAAAAAGATTTAACTATTAGGAGCACTGCAATAGACTATTATGAAGACAAACACCAGAAAATGTACCAGGTGTTCCCCTTCCTCCCCCACTCCAATTATATCCATTTTACTTCATGAAATTGACTTTATGCACTCCAAAATATTTTATTGCTGTTTTTTCAACAGAGGGAGGACCAAGATTAGAAATCGACTTGTAATGATAATTATGGTATTACAAGTATCATTGTAATAAATTCATTTAATAAGTGATTAGGAAATAGTAATGAGTGATGTTTGTTCCATTATATGAAAATGTGCTAACAGAAGACCAGGGTCAAATGCCATGCTATTACCATAGCTGGCAAGATTAGAATTTAATTGTTTTCATCTAATTTTTTTCTGTTCTCCATTCTCATGACCTGGACTATTGCAATAGCCTTCTAACTGGTTTTCTTGTCTCAGTATCTTCTCCATGGACTTGCTGGTAAATGTTTAACAACCAACTCTCCAACCAAGCATAACCCACTGTTAAATTTAATCTGAGTATTAATATTTTCTCCATTACTTTCTTGATTCTCAGGAGCTAGAAGATAGCTCTAACATACTCCTCCCTACATTACTACTCCAATATTTCTATATAATGTTGAATTAGTGCAACACAATAACTATATCAGAAGGAGCCCAATGGGATTTCAAACCAAAGAATGCCTTGGATGCTATTGCTTATTCAAGGGCTGAAAGGAATAGATTTCTGAAGTGGAGAAAAATGCTGGTAATGGTAATAATGTGCCCCCAGTGGTATGTGTATAGCTATCGTTATACTCTATATTCTGTTAGGAATGTGCCAGGAGTAGGAAGGTCTAAAATGAATGGTATAGAGTAATGATTATGGTATAGAGTAATTATTATGGTGGCACATCTATGTGTGTGGCATATACAGAATTGATTATCAATATTCTTAGATGGTTGGTTAAGTGCATGAGTTGTATCTCTGCCTCTTTGTGTATGTAACTAAATTATATAGGTCCAGAGTCCAGACCAAAAAAAAAAATAACATAGAGAGAGCTAGACGACTTTGCAATCATTCCCCAATGGGTGATTCAGCTTCCTATTGCATATTTGAGTACACTTGCTGAATCCCTTGCACCATTCTTTAAAGACCTGCTCCAATGGGTTCATGGGTATGACTCACAATTGAAGGCATCCTTGGTCATTGATAATTGTCCTAACTTTTGTCTTGCTGCTGGACTTTGATGACTCTTGAAAAGAGAATTATGTTGATGACTTTGTGCAACTCTGCCTCACTTGCATCCAATTCATATGCTTAGTCGAGATATCATCCATGATGTCATTGGCCCTCTTTGACAATGAAGGCAAACAACATGGTACATGCTACTAGATTGACTTTCCTGATGCACAAGTCTGGTTATAGGATCATAGATTTAGAGTTTAAAGGAATTTTAGAGATTATGAGTCCATCTCTCTCTCATATAACAGATGATGAAACAACCCTAAGAGGCTAAATATCTTGCCTTATGTTACGCATATAGGAAGTAGCTGACACAGGATTTGAACCAGATCTTATGACGTCAAGTGCCTAACTTTTTTTTCCCTTCTACATCATGCTACCAGACTTGCTACTGTCCTGTCACTCTAAAAAATTTTCAGTCTCCTAGGACCCCCCAAATAAGGACTAAACTCCTTAAATGACCTTTCAAGGTTCTCTACTATCTAATTTCAGTGTATCTTTACCTTACCACTCATTATTTCATATAGTCCATTCTCCAACCAATCTCAATGATTTGCCATCTCCAAAAAACATCATGTACTTTCCATGATCCTTCTCTCTTGAATCATCTGAATCCATAAAACTATCTTTTATGGACAGGTAAATGGTACAGTAGATAGAGTATTGGGCCTGACATCAAGAAGACCCAAGTTCAAATATGACCTAGCAATGTGACCTTGATCAAATCATGTAACTTCTATTTTCCTTATTTTCATCATCTGTAAAATGGAAATAATAATAGCCCTTACCTTGTGGGATTGTTATGAGGATCAAATGGAACATATAATGTTATAAAAATATTATTATTATTATTATTATTATTATTATTATTATATAGCATGTTCTGGTTTCTATTAAAGATATTTTATTCATGTTTCATTTCCCTACTAGTTGCAAACTCTTGGAGGGTAGGAATCACGTCCTTATATCTCCCCTAGAGTCTAGCACACTGAGTGGCCCAGACTATAAATTCAATCAATGTTTTCAAAAGGAACCATATTTTCTTTTTAAATTAATGTCTACAATGAGGTAATATAGCAGGAGGCACCAAGCTTAACCCATCTGAAAGTTTAAAGGTTGTAGCTTGGCTGTAATACCCATCCTTATGGTAGATGTTAGACCAGGCAGTAATTAGTGATGGGAATTACCCAATACACTGTGAGAACATGAACTTTCCTTGGAAAAGCTGAACTCTGCATTTCTTGGCTTGTGTCCTTTTAATATAGACATCTCTCACCTACTATCACTGCAGATTTATTCCCATATACCCTGGGAGAAAATGCTGGTAATGACTTGATAATACTTGAAGCAGTGGTGGGTAGGGTTCAAGTGGGCTTTTTATTGGCAATTAGAAATGTTCTCCTTATTCATAAAGGACAGGGGCATAAGGGAGTCACCCAAGTTTTGTGAAACAGGTGCCAATGCCAATTTACTGTTGCCAACCCCATCTCGTGCTCAGCTTTAAGTCTGGGATTCAAATGATCCACAAGGAACAAAGCCCTAATTCTGTTATTGGAATCATAAGGTAGTATAGTATCCAGGGCCAGAAAAAAATTAAGTCCACAAGAAGAATTTTTCTTTGAATAGAGGAAACTGCAGGTCATTTGACTGAAAAGATATCTTGTGGGTAGCACCTAGAGACATTACCCTTAGGGCTCTTTAACAGAATTTTCTGCCTTTGAGGCTGAGGGAGCTTGTTGCTTGAGGGTAGACAGACCTTTGGCTAGACAAAGTGGCTCTTTTGTAACTCAGATTTTTGTGGGGGGTGGGTTTTAGTCTGTTTTGTGCTTATTTACACACATATACAGGTACATAGGCACGCACCCTAGAACTTAGTCAGCACTTTCAGGGAAGCATCTGGATCCATTGGCTTGAGGGCCAGACTTGAAATCAGGAAGATCTAATTGAACCTTTGATACTTTACTAGTTATGTTTCTAGAAGCAAGTTACTTATGCTCTTGGAGAAATAAGCAAGGCACTAGGACTTTTATATTAAGATCTGCTCTGGGGTCAAAGTACCTAGGTACACAATCTCATAATCCACAACTCTTCACTCTTACTCTACCTAGCCAATGAGTTACCAAACTTGTCCAGTTTTTCATCACAAGATCTCTTGTATAAATCACCTTTTCTTTCCTTATATAGCACTGTTCTAGTTCAGACCCTTGTCACCTCTTGCACCTTTTAATATGAATATGACTCTTTGACTCAAATACCTCTCTACTCTAATCCTTTCTCCCTTGTTACTATTTCTAGTCCTTTAGTATGGAAGAGAACCACACCAACCAATCAAATGATTGGAAGTTGCAAAATTATGTTTATTATAGTGAAGGGTATGCTATGCAAGCTATTTTTCTCATTTGCCTTAATCAGAATCTTTGCATCCCAGGGCCTGATTTATAGGAAACAAGACTTGGAGATGGTCTGGCTGCTGCAGGAGTCTCTTGGTCTTAAATAGTTTCTATTCTTCCCATATTAGCAAGTACCATAGTACACCATCAGTATAGGGCAAGCACAAAAGGGTGCTATGTGATGACAGAATGAAAAAATCAGGTACATCCTAACCTGTCTCTTGATGGGCTAATCATCAGTAGGGTCTTTCCTCTAAAACTTCCATCTTTTGCTGTCAAAGTGATTTTTCAAAAAATGCAGATCTACTTATGTTATGCTCTTCCCCAACCAACTGCCTTGGTCCCTCAATAAATTCCAATGACTCCCTGTGACCTCTAAGATCAAATTTTTAAAGCTCCTCATAACCTGTGCCAGTGTTATCTTTCTAGTCTTCTTATACATTATTTCCCTCCTTGCATCTTATGTTCCTACCAAAATGGAGTACTTTTTCTCTGTCTCTGAACCTTTACATTGGCCATTCTCCATGCCTAGACTATCGTCCCTCTTCCTCTCAGCCTCAAAGAATCTCTGCACCATTCAGTTTTCTGCAGGAGGTCTTTCCTGGTATCATAGACCTTCCCTTCTTTGTATAGACCTTGAACCTACTTATTTGCTTATACAATTGTCTCTTCCATCAAAGTGTTTGCTCCCAGGGATCAGGAGACTTTTTTTGTCTTTCTCTGTTTAGCAGTGTCTGGCACAGAGTGGGCACTTAATATGTGTTTATTGAGTTACTGATTAATTGGCAGCAACTTAAATTGAGAATGTCAGGAGAGAATTTCCATAGAATATTTTGGGTGCCATGACAATAGACAAGGTTACAAAAACCATAGAGAATAAGAATGGCTTGATTCCATAGCTCAAAACCGAGGTCATACCTTGATGACTGCAAATATTTTGGCAAATGATGCATTGACATCTTTGAGAGTGGGCCTCAGTGCCTCAACACTCCATTAACCTCCTCTCAACAAATTCTTTCACAGGAACATTTTATTCAATGTGACAAAGTCGGCCAAAATGAAGAGAGATTTCTTCAAAAATGTTTCTTTGCTGTTCTGTAGACAGCAGAAACATCTGGGACTGGTATGTGTCCTCAAGCTGTACCCATGCCTTCCCTAAGGATACTCAAGTCTGAGGGAGTATATCCATGGTTTGTAGCCAGCTACTTCTCTGGCTTTATAAGCCATTTTTAAGTGATCTGAGGCTCTAAAGCCAGGACTGTCTGAGATACTTCCATCCACCCCAGGGAATCTTAGGATCATCTGGATCCACAAATTGTTTGTTAGAAGTATGATATCATTATGAATACACTAATGAAGTAATTTCAACTTCTGGCCATAAAGATGGAAGAAATCAGAGCCCAGTCTGATGCTTGTGTATAATCCCCTAAATTGTTTTGAACAGAGTATTTAGCCTGCTGCAAGTAAGCTTATCCCATGGCAGTCAATTCTCTTTGGAATGACTCAGCTGCCATGCTGATGACTCTAATTATTCCCTACTGAAGAAATGTTCTTGTTGCATAGAAATCCCTATTATCTCCATTCTTACTGATTCTAAACAGCTTTCCACTCTTACTCACTTAAACAGCAAATACATAGGAAAATACTTGCAAAAGTTAAAAGTTTTATAAATGACATAGATATATAGAATATCTATCTTACACTACTACACTGTAAAACTGACACTAAGACCTTTTGGATATCCTACATACACTGACAATAGTGCTGAAGAAGATGTTGAAGATCAATGTGTCCAGCCCCCCTAATTTTATATATTAGAAAAAAATTAATTGGAATCAAGGTAGATTTTGGAGGCTTGAAGTGAGGTCTCTGGTAGAGTGTCCTAGGGAAGCTATCTTTGGCCCTCTACTATTTAACATTTTATCAGTGACATAGGAAAAAAAGCATAAATGACATGTTTGTCAAATTTTCTGATAATCCACAAGTCAAAGGATTAGCTAAATAACAAAGTCAGGATCTTCCCCTCCCCCTCAAAAATCTAAATACACTAAGAAAATAGGTCAAATCTAAAAAGGTAGAATTTCATAGTCATTCATGTAAACTCATATGTGGGTTCCAAAAATGAATTTCACAAGGAAAAAGTGGAGATCTTGACATGTAACCAGTTGAAAAAGATGGGGGAAGAGAGGGCAGGAGAGAGGGCAATGGGGGAAGAAAATTTGCAGCTCAATGTTTGTCATCCTTTTGATTGAGAGGGAAGTAGGAATTAGGAATTAATCATTCTAGAGAAGGGAAAAGTGGATAGATTAAAAGAGTGAGCTTCATATATTAGAAGTGCAATCATGGAAAAAAGATTACACATTTTATTCTTGATGCCAGAAAGCAGAACTAGGAATAACGGGCAGAAATTGAACAGAGGGAAATAGATTAATCGAAAGAGAAAATAGCCTAATAAATAGGGTTATCTAAAAAGTAGTGATTGATGGGGTTTGTTTGTTTTTTAGTGGGAGTGGATTCCCCCTCATAGATTTTCAAAGGGAGCCTGGATAACCACTTGTCAAAGATGGTAAGAAGGAAATTCATAATCAGGCATTACTGAAGTACATTATTTTTAGAGCTAGAGTGGGGATCTAATTTTTATCTAGTCTAAATTACGATAGAAAAAGACTCCCTAGTAGAATAAACCCGATAGTGGTCAGTTGGTCAAAGAAAAGAAAAGAAAATCTGAATATCTCCAAGGGAAAAAAAAAAATCCATTCTACTTTGAAGATCTCTAAAGATTGTTCCTGATAGCAAGCCCACATTTGGCTTTTGGTAGTTTCCTCCTATCTTGATTTTGCCCTTTGGGTCCAAGAGAACAGATTTAATTCTTCTTTGACATTAACGCATTTGGATGTTTGAAGACAAATATCAAGTTTTAGTCAATCTCTCTACTAAACATCAACAGTTCCTTTAATGAATGCTCATTATGATATGGACTCAAGGTCTTTGACTCTTCTAGTCACTTCACATTGGACACATTATTATTTAGGTCCTCCTTCAAATGTGTTAACCAAAAAGTAAACACAATATTTCAGCTGTTGTCTAACCTGAGCAGAGTGATACAGGGAGAATGACAGTCCTTCAGTCTTAGAATCCACATGTCTCTAAATACAGACCTTCACTTCAATACAGTTTCAGGGGCTGCTACATCAACCTTCTGATTCTTATTGAGCTTGTAAAGTACACCAAACTTTCTCTCTAATTCTGCACATCCAAAGTTGATTTTTTAAAGACTTTGCATGTATTATTATTGAATTTCAATTAATTAAATTCAGTCCAATGCTGTAATCTCTTTAAATCTTTTTTAGAAACTGACTTTGTTCTAAACTCTTTTGATCTGCTTCTCTTATATTCTCCACCCAGGGCACATTTTTATGTTTATTGACTGCTACTAGAAAATAAATCATAGGAAAGTTTGACACCTTTGCTTTTTGTATGAGCTCATGACTACCTGCACAGGATGGATTTTCTTAGAAGCACAACTAAAACCTTGAAAATTAGAGTCCTGGGGCAGCTAGGTGGCGCAGTGGATAGAGCACTGGCCTTGGAGTCAGGAGTACTTGAGTTCAAATCCAACCTCAAACACTTAATAATTACCTAGCTGTG
This sequence comes from Macrotis lagotis, assembly GCF_037893015.1. Classification (NCBI taxonomy): domain Eukaryota; kingdom Metazoa; phylum Chordata; class Mammalia; order Peramelemorphia; family Peramelidae; genus Macrotis; species Macrotis lagotis. The sequence continues at coordinate 141,174,639 of NC_133662.1, read as the reverse complement.
TGGCCTTGGGCAAGCCACTTAACACCATTTGCTTTGCAAAATCCTAAAAAAAAAAAAAAAATTAGAGTCCTATAATTGCAAAAATGTCCTAGGTCCGAATCAGACTTTTTTTTCTCTCATCCATTTCTCCTTCCTTTACTCTATTATTCAATTATAATGCTCAAAAATTCCAAAGAATTGTTCTAAGAGTAAATGTAATTCCCCATACCTTTTACCTTCCCAACAATCAAAACCCTGGAGATCCTTAAAAATGAGCAAACATCCCTAACACAAATCAAAAAAGGGTGGATTTTCTCTACAAAAGTGGAAATTCAGGGAACTATCTTTGCAGTTGCTACTTCACCATGCCAATAGAGGACTGCAACGTCTCTCTTGTCTCTAACTGTAAGAAATATAATAAAATATGTGACTTATTTGGACATATGGTTCATATGCAGTGGTTTTCTCCTTTTCTTCTCCCCAGGAAAGAATACATATTTACACTCTTTTAGAAATTGTAAGAATTGAAATGGGTAGGGAAAATTAAGCATAACACTTTTTCATTTTAAATTAAAAAACTCAAAGAAACAGCTCTTTACTACTACCTAGTCCATTATCAATTCTGGTTTCACGTTGTCTTAAAATTGGTTGGGGGTACAGTCTAATCCTTTAGTGAAGTAATTTTAAAAATTGCTTAACAGTATAAAGTACAGATGCCTTGTTTATCATTAGAGACTTCTTGCCATGTTGACACTGAAACATAAACAATGACCTTTTGAATAGTCATTTAACCAGTCCCAAATCTATGAGACAATATTATTGTCGAATCCACACGGCTTCATTTCCCCACAGAAACAGTATGAAATAGTTTAACCAAGTCTTTACTTTGCTAAAACCTGGTTAAATTACATCTTGAACTACCAATTTTGTATTACTGTCTAAAAAGAAAATAAGATTAGTCTAGCATGATCTGATCTTGGTGAAACTAAGAATGGGTGGCATCAGATTGCCTGTGAGACCTCTTCTTACTCTGATAGTCTGCATTTCTGTGAGATGACTTGTCCAGGGTCACATAAGTAGTAAGTAGCAGAACCATGATTCAAACTCAAGTCCTCTGATTGAATCCAATTTTAGTTCTCTTTGAATTTGTCTAGAAGTGGAAGGCATGGCCTCTTTTCATAGGACCTTAGATTTAGACCTGGAAGGGAATTTAGAGCTCATTAAATACAGCCTCCTCATTTTCAAGATGATGATCTGAGGCCCAGAGAATTGAAGCTGGTAAGTATCTAACACTCTCCATCAGAAAGTGTCAAGTTTGAATCTTGACATCTAGACAGTGAAGTGGGTAGATATAGAATCAGGAGGAACTATGTTCGAATTCTACCTCAGATACTTTCTTTTGGACTCAGTTTCCCCATCTATAAAATGAAAACAATCATAGTTGTTGTCAGACTTAAATGAAACAATATACATTAAGCAGTTTGCAAACCTTAAAATATCATATAAATGCTATCTTCCCCACCACCACCACCAATATGTCATACTCCTGCTAAGAAATAGCAATCTGGCCTTGGAACTCTCTGACCCCAAAGACAATCTTTAAAGCCATATAATCAAAACACACAAAATAACAAACAAAAATGAAAAGGCCTTTCTCCTTTCTCTCCCTCAGCTCAGAATTATGATAAGTAGCTGGCTAATTTCTCTTGTAAACTTAATTAAACACATCCCACATACCACAGAGCCTTGGTGATAGTATCAAAGCCTTTTAAACCACTTCCTTCTTCCTTATGTCTAATTTTTCCTACTACCAACACATACACACACACACACACACACACACACACACACACACACAAACACTCATACTTTGAGGGGTGTTGCTTGTGTCCAAACTTCTAAATTTCATGTCTTTTCTTTACCTTGGACCCAAGCACACCTATATATTTTTTTCAGACATCAGAGTAAGAAGTTGGTGGTGAATTAGCCTTTTATATGATCTATGGATTGAGTTCTTCCAGGAATTGCCAGTTGCACTTCTGTCTGATTTCAATGTGTTGAGGGAAAGTTATTCCAACCTGAATGTGCTGAAGGAATGAATGTGGCCTCCACATAGGGCATATTTCAGCTTTTCCAAACAACATTCTTGTGCAGATTAGAGGATAATCTGGCAGCCAGACCCAGCCAATTAAAACAGTAATTGAAATGGTCAAAAATGTTTTCCTTGGCAAAATGTAATTATTTTGCTTCTTTTTGCATTGCCTTGAATGAAAAACATACACAGAGAGACATAAACAGGATCAATCCTAATCATTTGAAGCTATTTCCAGTGTTATCTATTCTTATCTCTCCAGATTAAACTAAGGATTGTCACAGACTCGGAATTGAAAACTAGCACAGGGTGGAAAATTCTGAAATAACAAATTACAAATTAATTCTCTTCTGATCAAAGGTTAATAAAATGTTTGGGGTATCTCTGTGTGTGTGACCCTTTTGATAGTGGGGAGATTATAGAAGAATTTGGTAGAAAACAAATACATTAAAAAGTTATTCTTATGACAGGTTTTCTTTTCCTCAGAAGGATATATTTTTAGAAAATAACAGTTAGATCTTTAATACTTTATGAATATATGCTCAAGAGATATGTGTGAGAGCCATAATAAGCTTCTTTATCTACTCATTCTCATCTACTGTTAACATAGCAGTGCTTGAAAGAACATTTAGGGAAGAGCACTACAAATAAAAAAATGACTAGATAAAATTGGTAAACATAATGATTCCAGTTACAAAAGTAGGTTCCATTAAATCAGAGAAAATGAAGGAATTAAATTGGTTACATGTTCTCCTCCCTCACTGCAATGCCTACAACTACTCCACTGATCCCTGACAACCTGTATACTATGCTTCCTACAAAGCCTTGCTCAAAACACAAATAATTTATGAAGCTAAGCAGCTTTTCCTGACAAGACCTATATGTATCTGTTCACTTCATTGGTACCTCCTTAATGGAAGGAGTTACCACACAATAAGTTTTTTACATTGATGAAATAACAGATCAGGATGAGTACCCTCCCTCCCACAAACCACAAATTATTTACTGTTACATCTATAATGGCAAAGACGTCATGCGATGGAAAATCTCTCTAGTTGAAGAAGGATAAAATAACTGTCTATTAGATCAAGTTCCCCAATTAAACTGATGAGAGGACAACATGTTGGGTCATTGTTTGGAAGCAACTGAAGGGCATCTTCCCACAGGAATGTCAGCATGCCCACTGGTACCTTGCTGGTAGAATGCAAGGAACAAACACCTAACACCTAAGCCAATTGAGCTTCAGTTGCCCCTCTTCATGACCTATAGGGGCAAAAAAACATTTTATTGTCTTATAGTTTAAATGGTGATATCAAAAGCCTTAAAGGAGCCCAGTTCCTCAGTGACTATCCAAAAAAAAAAAAAAGCAATAGAAAATGGCTATATTAAAAGAAACAGGACTTGGAACACTACATATTAAAGAGCTAAAGAATTGGGTTACAGTTGAAAATATCATACCTAGCAAAGTTAAACATTATCCTGAATGAAATAAAAATGGACATTCAATAAATGGCCAGATTTTCAGGATTTCGATACAAAAAAACTTGAGTTTAATAGAAAATTTGACATATAAGATTCAAGAGAAATATAAGATAAACATCAAAACCTAATTACAAGGGAGTCAATAATGACAAATTGTTGACTCTTTAGACTATTTTTAGTTCAAAGGAAATATCATTTTTTTTAGGTTATTTTTGCAAGGCAATAGGGTTAAGTGGCTTGCCCAGGGTCACACAGCTAGGTAATTATTAAGTGTCTGAAACCAGATTTGAACTCAGGTATTCCTGACTCTAAGGCCTGTTCTCTATCCACTCTGCTAACTAGCTGCTGGAAAGAATACCCTTTGTTATAGGAAAAAGATAAAAAAGTTATCATCTTATAAAAATGAAGTGTGAGAAAAATAAGACATTAGGAGAGAAAGAAAACCTGCATCAGGAATGGGTTAAAGAGGGAATAATGTAAATGTATATATACATCTGGCTATATGCATATATGTATATATAAAATTCTTTTAAATTCAAAAGAAATAAGAGAGGGAATAGGGAAGATACTGAGTTAGAGGGTGAGAGAGCAGGATAAGGGGGTACATAAGAGAGGGATTCTTGGAAAAGCAGTAGGTTAAGCAACAGGAGGGCAAGGTAGCAAGCTGAAGTAGAGCGGTGAGGAGAGCTGTTGCTTTCAGGAAATGTTTAAAAATGAGAGATACTCAAACTCAATATATAGAAATCTATGAATATGTCTATGTGTGGATATATGCACATTTTAAAATGGATATATGTATGTGTGTAAATATGTATAAATGTATTTTGTGTGTACATATATATATATGTATGTACATATGAAAATATTGTTAAGTATAATATTCTCAAAACTATAATCCTGGAAAAAGGATTGATTTCTTTTCAGAGTACTCAGCCTTCATATCAGTCATCTTGCCAACTTAATAAAAAATTGAGACTACTAGGAATCTCCCCCTATCTTAATTACAAACTCAGGAAAACAATGATCAGGGTTCAGGGAGGCTTGTCCTACCAGGAAGAGACAACAAAAGATCAGATAGTATTGTAAAAGGAGGTTAATAATTATTCCTATTCTCTGTTTTTGAATAAAACTCAGTCTTTCCCAGTTCAAGTGTGATAGGTTAGAGGTAAGATGATAGAGAATAAAACTTAATTTTCTGTCATTTTATTTTAACCCTATATATTTTTAAGGTTTTTACAGTTTTAGGTTTCACAATATCCATGCTTAATTTTAACTTTCCTGGGAGAAGGAGGGAAAAAATAAAGTCAAGAGTGCACAGCAGAAAGCAGATGAAAACCTACAAGCAAGCAAAAAAAAAAAGTTGGACAATTTTGAACACAATGCACATGCAGTACATTGTAGTAGTATTTATTACACAGACTTTCTTGAAATGAAAATTCTTGCTTTATATTTTGAATCCTCTCATGTTTTGATGCACACATGACAATTTATTATTTTGTATTTAACTTTAAAAAATTTAAAAAGAAAGATAAGAAAGACTGTAAATATTTTTAACAGAAATAAAAGATAGCAATAATCAAGAAGTCCAAAGAGAAATATTAATAAATTCCTCCAGGATTGTACAAGAAGATGACTCTTGGCTCTGTCACTTACCTGTGTGATAAGTCAAATTCCTTCTACTAGCCTCTGTTTACTCACCTGTAAATTGAGGGGGAGGGGGAAGGGGTTTGGCAATAAGAGTTGGGTAGCAATGGGAATGAAAAATTAGTGTAGATGTGGAAATAGTTGACTAAAGACCAACTAGATATGGGAGTGGTGAGAGATTGAAGTCTCAGGGTTAGGTACCATTAAAAAGAAAATGGAAGAAAAATAATGAGTTTTGTTTTAAACCTGTTAAGTTTTAAGTTGTAGTAAAAGAATAGTTCCATAGAAATAAATTACTAAATTTAGTCAGCTCTGATACTTGTCACCTGTTATGATAATGGACAAGTCACTTCTTTGTCCTCATCTGCAAAGTGAGGGGGTTGAACTGCATAGTTTTTCTGTTTCTAAATCTATTATACTGTGAATTTACACAGAAAGGAAGAAACTAATCACTTGGTGTATAGTTATAGAATGACAAAGTCAGCTCACTTGTCTAAGAGACTCCTTCCAACAGTCTCTCACTACATTTTAAATTACCTTTATAGAATAATATTGACTACTCTAAATAAAGTCAGAGTCTTAGCCTACTGAAGTCCATCTGCATGGATTACAGACTTTATCAACCACAAGGGAAGCTATTCATCTTCTTCAGTAAAAAGAAGACAGTTAAGTTTCAGTTCTCATCGGTTAGGTATGGCAGCCCAAATCAGAAGTGACTGGAGAATAATGGTTCATTCTCAGAGAGCTAACTATCTTTCACCTTTTTCTCCTTTTGCAGATGGCAATGCTTGTCTTGTTCAGCTAAGGTTTCGTGAACATAGATGTACCCAATCATGTCTCATGTGTTCCACCCATATCCCACTCTGGGAAAACAGCAACAGCTTTGCCTAGATCTCATCTCTAATAAATTTCAGTAGTATTTACTACCAAAAGCATGAAATAACTGTACATAATTTCAAGAAATAATAATAATAATAATAATAGATCAAATCAAATATATTTAAGTATATATATTATCACCGGCTGGGAATTTGAATTCTTAGCAGATTAGGTAAGATGAAACTCAGAAGTTCAAAGAGAATAGGTCAAATACTCAGATTCAACTTTCTTTCACTCCACTGCACACATACATATTTTGTCCAGAGGTAAATTAAAAAAAAAAAAAACCCAGCTAACTTAAGTCAGTCATTCTGGCTGGGAGCCAACAAGCATCTGCCCTGAGGTTCTCCTGCTAGACAGACTCTCTGGAGGGTTGGCTAGTAGAAGTGATTCATGCTACTCTGGATGATTTCTGTTTCTTGCTGAAGGGTGATTAGGTTTGGAGTAGGCAGGGCCATATCAGACAGACTGGATGAGAATGTATCTCTCATCCAGGTGAACCTGCTTCACATGTGCTCCATACCTCTTTCCCCCTCATCTATGCTTTTCATATCACAAAGACCTTCATTCCCTTATACATCATTAACCACAAGTGTCAATAGAAGAAATTTCTACAGTGAAGGATTTTCAGCGCTCTTCCCCTGTAGTCTGAGCTTAAAAAAATACTCAACTTTCAAATGTTCCTATCATTACCTTGTCTACAAAGCATTGTAGATGGAGGCCACAGATGTGTTCATTACCAAGAATAAACTTGTTACACAGATAATTACCATCCCTTTAGTATGAGACCAATACCCACCATTTCTTGGAATCAATGCTAGAATCCTTTTCATTTACCTGGATTTGTGATAGTGGGATCTGGTACATCCTTTCTTTGTTTACTTCAGCTTTCACATTACCCTTATTTTTCTTGCAAAAGACCTACAATTAGAGTATATTATGGAAAACATATTAGAATGGGAGGGAAAAGATCTTCTGGTCCTACCTTTGCCAACAGCTGATGATGTGACCTTGACAAAACACTAGTCTATCTGAGTCTCAGTTTTCCTCATCTATAAAGTGAGATCAGGCTGGTAGTTTAATTTATAAGATTCCTTCTGGATTTGACATTTAGATAGCAGTATTCAGCAAGCCTATTGGGATTATTAGATATGTTTTAAAACTATGTGTTTTGCCTATTTTCATTCAAATGTGAAAATATATGGAAAGATAACATAATTGATTCTCTTTAGGCCTGGGAAATGTGTACTAATTTATTTGAGAAAATAGATTACTTCTTTGTCTTTGAAAGCCCAGTAGATGCTTAAATAAATCTTTGTCTCATCATATCTTATTTCACACCATGACTTTTGTTCTCATCCCTATCCAGGGTTTTATCTATATGAAACATATGACTAATCATTTCAACACCATTCAGAAAGAATTGTTTAAATGATGGTTAAAATTCTTTGAAACAAACAGGTAGTTGATTTCCTAAGTATTCCATGGAAGCAACAAACCAGTTCTCTCACAAATCAGTTTAAAATGAAACACACACACACATGAAATAATTATTCAAAATTTAAGCTGACATAGAACCTTTATAAAGTGCTGAAAGGATTGTAAAGTACTTGAAACTATTACTCATCTAAATTGTCACCATCTTTCTCATATGGCAGTAATTTTGCTAAAAAGGTTGATGACTGTCAACTCTTTACTTTTAAGGAAATCAAAAAATGAGTTACTGGACAGGGTTCATATCCTATGTTCCATTTCCTGAAAATAAGGAGTGTGGTAAAGGGGGTGGAGTGAAGAGCTCTCCAAACCTACCTCACAGACTAATTGTGTGACACAAAATAAGTCACTGAACTTTTATGTGTTTAGATATACTCTATCATCTCCCTACAAAGCAAGAGATTGATTTCAATCTACTCCCAAACTACTAGTGTCCTGCCTCTCAAACTACCATGTATTTATTGTGTATATGGACTATTTTCACATATAAATGTAAACATCTATCCTAGGTCAAAGAATGTTTCATTTTCATTCTGTAATTCTCATTGCCCAGCAAAATATTGGACGTAAGTAGATTCTTAATAAATCTGCTGAAATATGAGACCTTTTATATATCCAATTTTTGAATACTTAAATGTTGTTCCAATGCATCTTTTTTATTATTTTTCCTGTCAAAACTTAGTCATTTCATATCTTTTTCCAGAACCTCTTCTAAGTTGGAGAATCAATAATGAAAGAGCTGCAGTTTTAGACCAGATCATTCCTTCACTATTTGTTCCTCCTTTCTCTGCTCTTCAACTTTTTTTTAGGTATTTTTTGTAAGGCAAATGGGGTTAAGTGACTTGCCCAAGGCCACACAGCTAGTTAATTATTAAGTGTCTGAGAACAGATTTGAACTTAGGTAACCCTGACTCCAGGGCCAATGTTCTATCCACTGTGCCGCCTAGCCACCCTGCTTTTCAACTTCTAAATAAGAATACTTGGATCACTTTAAAGTGAATACATAATTATGGGTACTAATGAGTATAGAAGTCCAAATGTGATAATGGATGTAAAAATAAAGGGGAGCAACAATAGTCTTAGTATAGTATTAATCTTAAAAATATTTTAACTTAAAAACTGAAATCAGACTCTTTAGTATATCCCACATTTTGTGAACTTTAACCTGCTATGAAAATGCAAACTATTATTCTATTATTGTGTATCTTAGAGTTTTGTTATTTGTTAAAGTATATGGGTATCCATCAAAAATATTTATTCATCACCTCCTATATACTAGTCACTATGCTTTGAACCGGAAGGAATCTTAGTTGTCTTTAGTCTGAATACCTCATTTTACAGATGAGAAAACTAAGACCAAGAGATTTTCTATCAAGGTTGCAAAGGTTGCAAATGGTAGATCAGATTTGAACTCTGACAATGAAAACCCAGTATTCTTTCCACTGGAGTGGGCTAGAAAAGGAGGGAAGTAAAGAAACTAAAAAAAAAAAAAAAAAAAAAAATGGAAGAGAGTATATATATATATATATATATATATACTGAGATGAAAGTCTGCCAATTGAGATGATTTGGAAACAAAGTTTTTCTGAAGGGGCAATGCTTGAACAAAGTTTGCTTTCACATGAGCACCTTCATCATTGTAATTATAGATTTCAGCAGGAGAACTTGCAGCCTGAGATTGGCACACCCTCTTACAGGCTATCTTGTGAAGTCATGCTGTACCCTCACTAAGAAACTAACTGTGTGTGGCCACCATTTATTTTGAGGGAGTTATTTCTGTCTCTATATTCAGAAGATTCCATGAGCCTCTACTAAATTTCTTGAATTTGTCATTTTCTCCCTAGGATAAGGCATGATTGATTCTTTTTTGACTTTGAAAACAGGTGTAATGGAGTGAAGAAAACAAACTGGAGGCAAAAGTGAAGTAGAAAATAAATGGAAAAAAATGCTGTGTTTCTTCAAGGGGTGTGGAAAGGGGACAGAGGTGTCGCTTGTTTGATATAAGTTAGAAATGTTGATGCCATCTAAGTTTTCCTCCAAATGTAGCCAAAATATGGCTAAGTACTTGAGACTTTCATAGCCTGTGTAAATAAACATAGGTCTTAAAGTCTCTGTTTTTTTGATGGTGAAGGAAATTTTTTTACTTTATTGTGAATATCATAATTTGGAATCACTCATTGTTTTTCAGCGAGACGTCTAGTAAAAAATCTCTAAATGGTATCTGTCACAATCCAATCCAATTTGAGTTACTAGGATGTTTGAAACTTTAGAATGATTCCATAGTCACAGTATAAGCTACCCTTAACAATCTAACTCATTTTTCCTAGTTTTCAACAAACTTGTAAAACTCAAAATCTGGAAATTAGGGGAATTCATAGACAGAAACATATGAGGGGTTCAGTGGTGCATCCAAATGCGTAGCCTCAATAACCAAGGGGACCAGAACTACATCCTGAAGAGAATATTACAGGACCTCAGTTCAATTTGTCTGCTTTCCTCCAGGTAACAAGCACTCTATACTATTTCATCATCAGTGAATCAACAAGCATGTATTAAGTATCTATTGTGCACCAAACATTCTACTGGAATACAAAGAAAGACAAAAATAGTCCCTTTCCTCATTCTAATGAAGAAGACAGCATATAAACAATTATGTGTAAATAAAAAATATAGAGGATAAATTAAAAGTAAATTCAAAGAAAAGGAACTAACATTAAGCAAAACTGGAAAAGGCTTCTTATAGATGGTGGAATTTTAGCTGAGACTGGAAGGAAATCAGTAGATAGAGACAAGCAGGGAAAAGTATTTGAGCCACAAGGTACAGAAAATGAAATGTAAAGAGACTAGAGATGGAATATCTTATGAAAAGAATAACAAGTAATAACTATAAAGTAGGAATAGTGTTAAACTTGATGGCATAGGATACTCAAATATCAAGAACTGAGTTCAAATTCCAGTTCTGCCAATTTATTTCCTGTGTTACTTTGGACAATTCCCTTAACTTTTTTTTTGGCTTAATTTCCTCATTTATAAAATGAAGGATTTGGATTAAATAACTGTGAATGTCTGTTCCAACTCTAGATCTTTGATACTATACCTAAGAGAATCCAGTAGAAAACTCCAGGGTGTTTTTTCCCCATTTTAGACAATTCTTACAGCTTTGGCATTCTTTCCATCAGATCCTTACTCTATGGAGTTTTCCAATTTAAAATGAAAACATTTAGAATTGCTTAATGTTGGAGATTAGTGTTGATCATTTTAATTTCCTTGAAGACATTTTCATTTCCCACTTAGGTATTGAGTTGTTAGTAGATAATTAAAACTGGAACTTTTATGTTTAAGAGTTACCTGTAAAATTATTCTAGAATAGGTGTGAAAATGCTGTTAATCTGTTTTACTTTGGGGTAACTTCTCAATCATTATTCAATAAATATTTATTCAATGCTTCCTATTGGCAAAGTACCATACTAGACCACCAAGGAGGACGCAAAAAGGTTAAGACATGGCATGTCTTCAGAGTTGACATTCTACTAAGAGAGATAAGACATGTTCACAAATAGATCTATTAGAATGTTTTTTTTGAAGTTTCTGAATATCTACCAATGAATAAAAATTGTAAATATGCTTGAAGAGACAAATTAATGGCCGTATCCATATTCTGCATTTACATAATCAGGTTGACCAGTCTTTAACAAAAACTTGATCAAATTTTTGGCAGTGAATCTATATGACTTAATGTTTCTTCTGTGTTGCCAAAGGACTTGAAACACAGACAACTCTGCTTGAGGGTAGACTTGATTTTAATTTGGTTTGGAAGGGATTGGGATGCAGGGAGTGGTCATTACTTGCCACTAAGATTCAACTCTACCTTGCTGTTAATCCTCTATTAGTAACCATTTTTCTATCAAGATGTCTTTAGGGGGGCAGAGCCAAGATGGTGACAAGAAAAGATTGAGTCTTAGGTGCTCTCTGATAAAACTTCGAAACTAAGGACTCTAACTAAGCTTTCAAGAGACAGAACCCACAAAGGGACCCAGTGAGGCAGTTCTCCTACTCAGGGTAACCTGGAAAAGAGAAGAAAGGCTCTGCTCCCCCGGTGAGAGGGGCGGCCTGGCAGAGGGGTGGCCCACCAGAGCCAAAGAACTTCAGCCTCCTGGAGGGGTGGGGGGGGGGGGAACCTGTGCAAAGGCAAGGCCTGGACTCCATAGGCAACATCTTAGCCAACAACAAGCCAGGGATCAGGCCCCAATCCCAGCAAAATAAAAGCTGGGATCTATATTCCATATACCTCAGGAGCAGAACTACAACAAAAATGAGCAAAAAAAAAAGCTAAAAGAGCACTCAGTATAGAAAAATACTTCACAGATAAAGAAGACATGCCATGTCTGAAGAAAAAAACTTAAACATCACTCACAGAAGTATCAAAACAGTCTAAAAATTGGACTCAAACACAAAAGCTAATCAAAGAGCTTAAAAATGAATTTCAAAACCAAAGAAGAGAGGAAGAAAAATGGGAAAAAGAAATGAAAGTCATGCAGAAAAATTGTGAAAAGTTGACCAGAGAATTGAACACCTTTAAAAAGGAAACACAAAAGGTAATTTAAGAAAACAAAATCCTAAAAACTAGAATTGAACAGTTAGAAACCAATAAATCTACAAGGCTACAAGATTCAATCAAACAAAATAAAAAGGCTGAAAAAATTGAAGAAAATGTAAAGTACCTTCTAGGGAAAATGAATGACTTGGAAAACAGATCCAGGAAAGAAAATCTAGAACTTGGAAAACATCACAGCAGGAAATCATAAGGGGAACCTGCCCCAATCTAATAGAACAAGATAACAATAAAACAATTGAAAAAACTCCACAGAACCCCTCCAGAAATAAACGGGGGATAAAAACTCCAAGAGCTGTAATAGCCAAATTCCAGACCCTCAAATAAAAGAGAATATTGCAAACAGCAAAAAGAAAACAATTCAAATACAAAGGGAATACAATCAGAGTAACACAGTACCTATCAGCCTCAACAATGAAGGATCTGAAGAACTGGAATAACATGTTTTAGAGGACTGAAGACCTCAGATTATAACCCAAGATGTACTGCACTGCAAAATTCAGCACATATTGTTAGGGGAAAAAAGGATGGATGTTCAATAAAATACAGCACTTTCAGAATTTCCTGACACAAAGACTAGAACTGAACAGAGAAGTCAATTGCCAAAGAGTTACATAAAAAAAGGTAAATGAAAAAGTGGACTGAAAAAACAAAACTGTTTTAAACAAATGTTAGTCCCTAAAAGGAAAGATATAACAATTTTAACTTATTAGAACTTTACTTTTCTAAGGATAATTAGAGGGTAAGATATAATTGAAGACAATGAACCTAAGGAATATAGGTTTAATTGGGTCTAGTCCCTCAGTTGAGGAGGTCCAAGATCATATCCTCTATGTTTGAGATAAGAAGCCCTGGGAAAAAAAAAAAAGCAGAAGTGTCAAATTTAACTTACACTCTGACTGGCTTTAATCATAAGGTGCTAAGCACTTTGTTTAATGAGGGCATCATAAGCTTCAAGGATCTGAGTCAGTGTCTCTATTACTTTACAATCATTTGTAAAGTTCTCAGTGAAATCCCTAGGGCCTCTTAGTACTTTGAGATCTTCAAGATACTTTCAGTTAATTAGCTCAGAATGCTTCACTTAACAAAGGGTTAAGTACTCTGGAATGGGGGGGGGGGGGCAAAGGCCCTTAGTTCACTTAAGTAAGTGGGAAGGAGAATAGGCCAGGAGGAGGAGCACAAATAGTTCAAGAAATAATACCACTTTGGAGGATGTTTTGTGAAGAGGATTGTATGTATTTGAAAGATACTTGAAAAGGGGGTAAGATAAAAAATGATTATAATTATGAGTGGAATATTCCCTCTTAAGAGTTAATATTCCTAGTGAAGTCCTCTCAGGGTTAAAAAATCATTAAAACAAAGACAGACTATTATTCTTAGACTATTCTTAGAAGAGGGAGGGAGGCCTTGCATTCCCAGTCAGACACCCTCCTGATTCTGCTAGGGCATGAAACAGTGGACTATTTCCAGAAAGACCTAGCATTGATTCTGTTAGAGAGGGAAATAGTGGAATACTTCCAGAGAAGAGACCTTGCAGTCTTAGTTAGCCACCTATTTAATAATAGACTGGGAGACCAGTAGCCTGCCTTCTCTTGTTTGATAAGTACTAAACTAAGAAGATAGTAGAATTCCTTAGAAGACCTTGCATACTCAGACATTAATTCATTTACAGAAGGTCATTAGAAATCTTCTTCTGATACCCTCACCATCTTGGATGGTGAGGTAAATAAAATTCTATGAAAACATTTTATCTTCTCTTTGTTGCTGGGTAGATTTTTAGAGTAAAGACTGTAACTCTGAAAACCTTAACCAATCAGTTTGGAAGAGAGGGGGTTAAGGAGGGGAGAATCCTGCTAGGCCATATAATCTTGCTTAGCTATCATCTCTAAGCAGCTCCTTGATCTTCACTACCTTTGTGAGAATTGGAGTATGTACTTTTCTAGAGAAAAGCCAAAATAATCTTTCCTTTTTGTTCAGGGGAGTTTCTGTATTTTCTTAAGTGGATTTTTATCCCTCACAATTATAAGATGCAATTTGAGTCAATGATGCTTATCAAATAATCAAGTAAACAATCTGTGATGATATCTTGATAACAATTGGAGCTTATTAAGCATATTATAGCACCAAGGGAAGAGGCACAAAGATTTATAATTTAAGAGGTAGAATCTGAATGCTGTATAAATTCTACTCAATAGATTTAACCCAGTGAGGAAATAAGATACATTCCCACTTGGGTTTAAAAATCTAACTTAATCTATAAGGAAGGGGAGGACTGGGAAAGGGGAAGATAAAGGAAGAAGGGACAGATAAAAGGGAAGGGAAGGTTTAAGTGAAAGTAAACTGAAATTTATATTTTTAAAAATAAATCAAAGGGAAAAGGTACTAAAATTTTGGTGAGGAGGAATAAGAAAAAAGAAAAGAGATAAATATAAATGGAGAAAGATAGCATAGAGGGAAATAATAAAGAATTAGTCATCTTAACTGTAAATGTGAATGGCATGAACTGTCCCATAAAATGGAAATGGATAGCAGAATGGATTAAAAACTAGAATCCTACAATGTGTTGTTTACAAGAAACACATTTGAAGCAGAAAGATACACATAGGGTAAAGGTAAAAGGTTGGAGCAAAATATATTATGCCTCAGATGAAGTAAAAAAATCTGGGGTAGTGATTCTAATCTCAGACAAAGTAAAAGCAAAAAATCAGTCTCATTAAAAGGGATAAGGAAGGAAACTACATCTTCTTAAAAGGCACCATTGGAAATGGAGTTATATCATTACTAAACACCCACCTAGTGGGATAGTTTCCAGATTCCTAGAGGAAAATTTGAGTGAATTAAAAGGAGAAATTGACAGGAAAAACTTTAATAATGGGAGACCTCAATCCCCCTCTCTCAGAACTAGATAAATCTAACAACAAAATAAAAGGAAGGTGAAAAGGTGAATGAAATCTTAGAAAACTTAGATATGATAGCCCTCTGGAGAAAACTTAATGGGGACAGAAAAGAATATACCTTTTTCTTCGCAGTACATGGCACCTTCACCAAAATTGACTATGTACTAGGGCACAAAACCCTTAAAATCAAATGCAGAAAGGCAGAAATAATAAATACACATTTCTCAGATCATGATGCAATAAAAATAATATCTAATAAAGGGTCAGGGAAAGATAAACCAAGAATTAATTGGAAATTAAATAACTGTCTTTAATAATGGGTGATCAAACAGCAAATAATAGAAATAATTAATAATTAATACAAGAAAATGATAATAATGAGACATCATATCAAAATTTATGGAATGTAGCCAAGGCAGTTTTGAGGGGAAACTTTATATCTCTAACTGCCCATATGAATAAAATAGAGAAAGAAGAGATCAGTGAATTGGGTATGCAACTAAAAAAAGCCAGGAAAAATAACAAATTAAACAACCCCCAATTAAAAACCAAACTAGAAATTCTGAAAATCAAGATAGAGATTAATAAAATAGAAAGCAAAAAAATTGATCTCATAAATAAATCTAAGAGTTGGTTTTATGAAAAAGCCAATAAAAGAGACAAACCTCTGGTTAACCTGATTTTTTAAAAAGAGAACATACTAAATAATCAGTATCAAAAATGAAAAGGGTGAACTAACTGACAATGAGGAGGAAATTAAAGAGATAATTAGGAGCTACTTTGCCAAACTGTATGCCAATAAATTGGACAACTTGAGTGAAATGGATGACTATTTACAAAAATACAAACTTCCCAGATTAACAGAAGAAGAAATAAATTACTTAAATAACCCCATTTCAGAAAAAAAAGAAATTGAAGAAACTATCAATAAAATCCCTAAGAAAAATTCTCCAGGTCCAGATGGATTTACAAGTGAATTCCACCAAACATTTAAGGAACAATTAATTCTTATTCTACATAAACTATTTTAAAAAATAGGAGAGGAAGTAGTTTTACCAAACTCCTTTTATGACACAAACATTGTGCTGATACCTAAACAAGGAAGAACTAAAACAAAGAAAATTATAGACCAATCTCCCTAATGAATATTGATGCAAAAATCTTAGATAAAATTTTAGCAATGACACTACAGCAAGTTATTACCAGGATAATACACCATGATCATGTTGGATTTATACCAGGCAGGCAGGGTTGGTTCAACATTAGGAAGATACTGTACATAATTAAACATATTAACAGTAAAACCAACAGAAACCATATGATTATCTCAATAGATGCTGAAAAAGCCTTTAATAAAATATACCATCCATTCCTATTAAAAATGCAAGAAAGTATAGGTATAAATGGAGTTTTCCTTAAAATAATAAATAGTATCTAAAACATCAATAAATATTATATTCAATGGGAATAAATTCAGAGCATTTCCAATAAATTCAGGGGTGAAACAAGCATGCCCACTATCACCATTACTATTCAGTATAGTATTAGAAACACTAGCAATAGCAATAAGAAGAAAAAGAAATTGAAGGAATCAGAATAGGCAATGAGGAAGCAAAACTTTCATTCTTTGCAGATGATATGATGGTATACCTAGAGAACCTGAGATAATAATCTAAAAAACTCCTTGAAACAATTAACAAATTCATCAAAGTAGCAGAATATAAAATAAACCCACATAAATCATCAGCATTTTTTTATATGACCAACAAAGTCCAAAAACAAGAGAAAGAAAAATTCCATTTAAAATAACTGTAGATGACATTAAATGCTTGGGAATCTACCTCCCAATACAAACTCAGAAATTGTATGAACACAATTATAAAGCTCTCTTCACCCAAATAAAGTAAGTTCTAAATAATTGGAAAAAATGTCAAATGCTCATGGTTAGGAAGAGCTAATATAATAAAGATGACAATTCTACTCAAATTAAATTACTTATTCAGTGCCATGCCAATCAAACTACCAAATAAATACTTTGCTGAGCTAGAAAAAATAGTAACAAAATTCATCTGGAGTTACAAAAGGGCAAAAATAGCAATAGTAAAGGAAGGCAACCTAGCTGTACCAGATCTAAAACTATACTATAAAGTGGCAGTCATCAAAACTGCCTGGTACTGGTTAAGAAATAGAGTAATGGATCAGTACATTAGGATAGGTTCAAAAGAAACTGCAGTAAATGACTACAACAATCTACTATTTAACAAACCCAAAAACATCAGCCTCTGGGATAAGAATTCACTATTTGACAAAAATTATTGGAAAAACTGGAAAATAGTATGGCAAAATCTAGGCATAGATCCACATCTCACACCCTGTACCAAAATAAGGTACAGGATTTAGACATAAAGAGCAATACCATAGATAAATTAGTAGACCAAAAAATATTCTATCTATCTGAACTATGGAAAAGGGATACATTTATGACCAAACAAGAATTAGAGCACATTATAAAACTGCAAAATGAATAATTTTAACTACATTAAATTTAAAAGTGTTTGCACTAATAAAATCAATGTGCCAAAATTTGAATAAAAGCAGAAAGCTGGGAAACAATCTTCCCAGCCAAGAGTTCTGATAAATGTCTAATTTCTAAAATATATAGAAAATTGTATCAAGTTTATAAGGGCATAATTCATTCCCCAATTGACAAATGGTCAAAAGATGAATAGACAGTTTTCAAATGAAGAAATTAAAGCTATATGTAAGCATATAGAAAAATGTAAATTAAAACAAAAATGAGGTATCATCTCACACCTATTTGATTAGCCCAGATGAGAAAAAGGGAAGATTTTCAATGTTGGAGAGGTTGCGGGAGGATTGGGACATTGATGCATTGCTGGTGGAGTTGTTCTGGAGAGCAACATGGAACTATGCCCAAAGAGCAATAAAACTGTTCATACCTTGCTTTGACCCAGCAACTCCAATCCTAGGACTATATCCAAAAGAAATTGTAAAAAATGGAAAAAAGTCCTACATGTTCCAAAATATTCATAGCAGCCCTTTTTTGTAGGGCAAAGAATTGGAAATTGAGGGAAATTGGAAATTGTCCATCAATTGGGGGATGGCTAAACAAGTTATGGTACATGATACTGTGAAATATTATTGTTCTATAGGAAACCATAAATAGTCGGTCTCTAGAGGGCATGGAATGACTTATGGGATCTGATGCTGAGAAAGGGAGTAGAGCCAATTTATACATCCACATTATGAGACGAACAACCTTTTTGGAAGCAACCCCTCTCTGCAGTCCAGTAAGCTAGGACAACCATATTTGACAGATTATGGACTATATTATCCCCAACCAGAGGAAGAAAAGCAAAGCAAAACAAAATATACAGAAAAAAACACCCCTACCAAATCTGATGAACACTTTATAAAAATTATCTCTTCTGAATCTCTTTCCCTTAATCCTAATTCCTCATGCCAAAAACTACTAATTTGTAAATATGTTTAACTATATATATATGTGTATATATATATATATATATATATATATATATATATATATATATAATGCTAACCTGACCATTCCCAACTGAGGGGAGAGGGTGGGAAGGGAGGGTGGAGGGAAACTTTGTAATTTGGAAATAAACATGTACAAATGGGTGAAAATAAAAAGAAAGAAAGAAATAAAGAAAGAGAGAGAGAGAGAGAGAGAGAGAGAGAGAGAGAGGAAGGGAGGGAGAGAGAGAGAGAAAGAAAGAAAGAAAGAAAGAAAGAAAGAAAGAAAGAAAGAAAGAAAGAAAGAAAGAAAGAAAGAAAGAAAGAAAGAAAGAAAGACTATAACAAGATGCCAGACGGGAAACTCCAACCCTGGCTGCAAATGGCCCTTGGTAATCTAACAAACATAAGATCTATAATGAGGTCAGCATTTCTGTTTAATTTATTTTAAACTTTCAACTAAAGTATATTTTGTTATTGTGTCTGAAAAGAAAGAAAAAAAAAGGACAAACATCTCATAAAAAGTCTATCCTGGCTAGGAATATGTTCTCAAACTTACTTTAAAACCATTCTCTCTGGTATGTTAAAAATATGTGTTTTTCTCCCAGTCTCCTCATTTCCTACACACACACAATTTTATTTAATTTAAACAGTATGCCTGCTAAAGTCTCTGGCTCTTTCATTCTCTTTCTCCCTACCACGTAGGATGACTACCTACCCCTTTATACTTTCCTTTGGGATTTCCACCCTTACTATTCATCCCTTCCACACATACTCTATAAGCATGTTCTCATTCTTTTGATCCCTACTTGAAATATGCTCAACCCACAATAGTCTGCAGACCTTTCCAGTCGTCTGCCAGGGTGAAGGTTCAAAGAAACTAATGGTAGTAAATGCATTCTAGAGGTGAATGATTAAGAACACACTCAAGAGATTAAGCTTAGTATTCCCCTCAGGCACAGCTGTGGCAGAGGAGAAGTTTGGAGCTAGTAATGAGCCCATGCCACAAAATTAGCTTCCCTAACTATCTTCTACTCTACCACTTCACTCAGATTCAATGAGAGCCAAAGAATTTTAGAACTAAGAAGGAACCTTAGAGATTCTTGGATCCAACTGTGGTAGTGTGGAAAGAATCAGAGGTTTTGGGTTTGAAACCCATCTCAGGCATTTATTTACTTGTTAGTTATATGACTGGGCAAACTACTTAATTTTTATGAGCCTCAGTTTCTTACAGTACCAAATACAGTGTCCAGCACATAATAAGCCCTAACTAAATGGTTGTCAGTTGATTGATTGATTGATCGATTGATTGATTTATGTGTAAAGCTACTATAATGAGAATATTTAGAATGTCTTTTTGACAGGGTCAATACAGGAAGAAAACTGTAAACCTTAAAATGTTCTATAGATAATTTTATTATTATTTTAGAGATGAGGAAACAGACCTGCCTTATTCTAGGGAATTCTAGGACCAAAGGAGAGATCCTTCTACACATCCAGCTCTAGTCTTTCTTCTGAGCTCCAAGCTTGCTACATTAACTCCTTATTGAATATTTCAAACTTGAGGTTTTAGAATTATCACAAACTCAGAATGTCCCAAACAAAATTCATTATCTTTTCCTAGTCTCAGATTATCCCCATTCTCTTCCCCCTCTTAGAAGAACAAAATCTAAATCATTTGAAGCATACCCTAGTCAAACTTTTTTCTTAAGGATTTCCAGGACTAGAATCTATATCATTTGCCATAGTACTCTTGTTGCCAAAAAGGACTTTATGCTTGGCCTAAGTCTCATTTACTGGATTGAAAGTCTCTTTTCTTGGTCTTTGGCAGAGATGGGGCATTCTGGTGGGGAGGTGGGAATGAGGGTATGCCCTTTAAATACTTGCTATTATTATTAAAATCAGCTGTGTTTGATTTTTGCTTTTACCACTATAACTGTGGTTTTGCCTCAGATTCCTATAAAACTCTATAACCTCATATAGGACATGCCCTTTTTTGTCCTGATGCCTTTGTACAGGCTCTTCTCCACCCCAGTGGTGCACTCTCTCATTTCCACCTCTTAAAAATACCTCCATTTTCCTTCAGCTCAAATTGCATCTCTTGCCTGACAGCTTTCTGGACCTGATTCCCTCCTCCTACCACCCCTCCCCAACAAGTACCATATATTTGTTTTTCAGTTAATTATTTTGTATCAACACATATACATATAATTTTCTTCTCCTTTAATGTAGGCTATATGACAGGAGGAACTACTGCATTTTTCTCTTTGCATTTTCACCTAACAGATATTTAGTGTTTAAATGTGTGTATTGATTTCTTGATTGTGACAGAGGCTATATAACTTGTAGAGGTGCAAGGAAATGCCACACAGCTAAAAGTCACAAATATTTTGAATTTGATTCAACAAATATGACTCTCAGATCTATACATCCAGCTCTAGTCTTTCTTCTGAGCTCCAAGCTTGCTTCATTAACTTTCTTTTGGATATTTCAAAATTGATGTCCTAGAATTATCACAAATTCAGAATTTCCCAAACAAAACTCATTATCTTTTCCCCAAATACCCAAATACCCAATTAAGAACACCTTTGCATTGGGACAACTAGGTTGCTCAATGGATAGAGCCCTGGCCCCAGAGTCAGGAGGACCTGAGTTCAAATTTGACCTCAGATAATAATTACCTTGTGTGACCTTGGGCAAGTCACTTAAATGCTTGCCTTGCAAAAATCAGAAAAAAAAGAAAATAAAATATCTTTACCTAGGTTCACAACTTCCATATTATCCTCACTTGCGATCAATTTGTTCAATCAGTTGCCATATCTTATAGTTATTATTTCTACAGTCTCTCTCCCAAAGTCCTCTTCTCTCCATTCACAAGCTATCACTTACTCAGTTCTATCTCAAGCTTCCCCTAACTTCAATTAATCCTTTACAGTATTGCTGAAGTGACTTCTTTAAAGAGCACATGTGAGTGTGTCACCCCCTCTACTCAGTAAAATCTAGCATTTCCTATTTCCTTGAGGTTCAAATAGGAACCCTTGTGTTTGGTACATAAAGCTCTTCAGAACCTGGCCTCTTCTTCCTCTTTTAGTCTTCAGACATATAATTGCCCTCTACATGCTCTATCATCCAGTTATCTTGCTGTTCCACAGCCAGAATTCTCCTTCTCCATCTACTTCCCTACTGCCAGTGCAGAAACAGAAATGGGACGTGGAGAATTCTGGCTATGGAATGGCAAGATTAAACTGGATAACTGCCTTCCTCACTTCTCCCTCTCAGAATCCTTGATTTCCTTCAAGATTAAACCCAAAAGCCACCTTCTACATCAGCAGCAGGGAACATCTGGCCTTCAAGTCATATAAGGTCCGTGAAATCATTTGGTCTGGCGCTACCATGAAAACTGCAGGCAGGGCTCTATATTCAATATATCTAGGAACTTTTTAGGAGTTAATTAATTAAATGTTTGACTAAATCTAGCAAGCTAATTTTTAAGTTGATAATTTTGTATGACCCATTAATGATGTTATAAATATCCAAATGGCCCTGGACAGGAAAAAAAAGTTCCCCACTATACAAAGCTATATTAATTTTGTATATATTGCACATATACATCTAAGTAAATGAGCTAGTGGCCACCTAGCTACAGTGTAAATTCCTTAAGGGCAGATGTGGGCCCAGAGGTCAGCACATGGTAGGCTCTTGTTAATTGATAAATTGTCAGATTAGAATGGAGATGAGATAGCAGAGGTTGAGAAGTAGGAAGAGAAAGGAATAGTGATTTCATTTCAGTTGTAGATTGCTAACCCAGCCAGCTTGCTAGACAAATGGTCATTTTATTGCTGTCAACACCAGTAATCTCTTAAAGTTGATGCTAAGTTCACTCTGCAATTCTCCATGAGAAAAGACTTTTCATAGTGGTTAAGAATTAGATAAGATCTCTTTTTTTTCCTTCTTTCATTCAATAAGTGTTCATTAACATATTATGAAATCATTCTCTAGTCTGCAGAAGCTTACATTCTTTTTAGGGGTGAATATGAACAAACAGGTAAAAGCAAATCTATACAAGCTAGAAACAACCTAATATCCAGTGGGGAAGTTACTGGCAGTGAGGAGAAAAAAGGATAAGCCTTAAGGAGAAAGGAGAACTTTACCTGAATCTTCAAGAATTCTAGGGATTTTAGAAAATGGGGAAGTGAAAAGAGTGCATTCAAGGGACTGGGTTGAGAAATGCAAAGTCAGGAAGATGGGAAATGGGGTACCATATAAGGAAAGAAAATAAGACAGCTTGGATGGAATGTAGAATCTGGGAAATAACATGCAATCATCCTGGAAAACTGAGCCAAAGCCAGATTGTAAATGGCTTTGAATGCCAAGCAGAGGAATGTGTATTTGATCCTAGAATCACAGGAAGTCACCAAAATTTCTTTAGCAAGGAATGGCCTGAACATTAATTTCTGGTAAGGGATTAAGTGGAATATTGTCGAATGTATGAAAGACTGAAAGATTATAAAATTAATTTAAATCCCTATATTGTGAGGAGGGTTAGATTCTTTTTTTCAGTTGTGTCCAACCCTTCATGATGCCATTTGAGAATTCTTGACAATGGTACTGGAGTGGTTTGCCATTTCATTTGCCAAATGAGGAAACTGAGGCAAATAGGGATAAGCGAGTTGTCCAGATCTGGTACTTACTCAGGATGATGAATTTTCCTGGCTCCAGGCTTAGAATTCTATCTACTGTGCCACTTAGCTGCCCTTCTAAGATTCTATGATTTGCCATTCAATAATACAGCAGTAATAAGACCCATGATATTTTAGTTAGAAATAGCTTTCTATCTAGTCTAAAATTTTAATTTTAAAGATTATAACCTTCCCATAATGTTGACATTGTCAATTCTACCTCCAAAAACATTTACCTTTCCAATCTTCTTTAAAATTAGCTTCCCACCATGTACTCGTTAATATGTTGACCATCTAGTGCCCCTGCCCTGCTGATTTTCTCCATATCTTCCCTCCAGGCATTTTTTTCAGGCTAGCCAGAGCTCTCTCCCTCCTCCATTCTGACTTCTGATATCCCTGGAGTCCTTTAAATCACAACTAAAATCCTACCTTCTATAGAAAGCCTTTCCTAATCCTTCTTAATTCTAGAGCCTTCCCTCTTTTAATGCCTATTTATCCTGCATGTGGACTAAGAGATGTCAATAGGTTAATACACTTAAATATGTGTTATGCCTCAGGCATTGTACTAAGGAATACCAAGAAGAGACTAAAGACAATCCTTATCCTCATTACCTAATGAGGAAGACAACAAGCAAATATGTACAAATGAACTACAATATGGGATTGTTGCTGTGGGTCCTTCATTCTCAAGAAAGACAAGACCTCAGGGAAGTGATGCCGTGATAAATACATGAATTAGATTTGAGTGAGGGGGTGCTGTGCTAAGTCACCAGCCTCACTTTCTCCTCCAGAGACATCTGGGTCCAGTGACCAGATATGAATCAGGATGATCAGAGATGGCCTTGCATGGGAGTAGTTTGTTAAGTGACTTGCCCCAAGGTCATACATCTAGTAAGGGTCAAGCATCTGAGGTCAAATTTGAACTCAGGTCCTCTTGATTCTAGGCCAGTTCTTAATCCACTGTTCTACCTAGCTGCCCTTACATATGCTTTCACATAAAACATATTATCATGTTAGTCACAGTTTTGAAAGAAGAAATAACCAAAAGAAAAAACAAAAAAGAATAAATTAAGTGAAAAAATATGCTTCGATCTACAATCAAAGTCCAGTTTTTTAATCTGGATGTGGATAGCATTTTTCTTCATGAGATCTTTATACTTATCTTGAATTATTGTGTTGCTGAGAAGAACTGATTAAAGTTGATCATCATTTTAAATAAGATTTCTGTAGCCCAATAGTGATAAAGGATATTTTGGAGAAAATAAATAGAAAAAATATCAATTAAACTAAATAAACTTTACCTAATTTCCCTATGAGACTTGGACTAAACAATTCAGTTAGCACTTAAATCTATCCCTAGTCCTGGGGAGTCTTTTTTATTGGAAAACTTTTAAAATAGATTTATGATTTTGATTTCCTATTAATTAGAGTCCTGCTGTGGGTGAGACTTATTTGTCCCACTGAGCTAATTTACCTCTATTTAATGAAGATTTTGCATGGTGAATACATTAGACTTTAGAGACAAAGATTCATGAACAAATATTAAACACTAATGAAATAATGCCTACAAAAAGAGTTTGACCCCTTATGAAGTTGTGGTGTTTGAAGAAAAATCATTATGTGGATAAAAATTTTATTATTTTAGAGATAGGGACTGGACCTGTGATTTCATTAGTATAAAGACTTATGAGGAGAGGAAAATTCTTCTAGAAATGGAGTTTAGCACCTCTGAATATATTATCATAAGCAAGTTGTCCTTAGAGCATGGAGATAAGACTTGAACCCAAGTCTTCTTTGATGTCAAGGCTATTTGCTATTAGTTCTATGCTAACTTTTATGACTCAAATTCCAACCTTTTGTCGTATTATACCATCAACTCTAAATTGACTTGCAGTGTAGAATATAATGCATCCCCCCAAAATCATTAACTATACTTATCATATAGTAGAACAGGGCTGTCCAAAATATGATCAGCAGCTGCATTCAGCTTACAGTGCAATTTTATGTGGTCTGCCTGTGGGTTTTAATTTTCACGAATGAAAAAACACAATAATTTGCATGGAGTGCATATAAGAATTTTTAATTTCATCACTAATAAATAATCTTATTGATGTTAATTTTCTTTGATGTTTTTAAGCAACATTACAGATGGAATATATGGCACATGGAATTTTCAATTGATCTGTGGGATGTATGATGCAGACTAATCAGTATACACCTACCTGTGTTGTCACTTTGTTGTTTTCTGTTTGCTTTTGGACTTAGGGAAATGTCCTATTAATGATGTATGATCCCCCTTTCTAAGAATTTATGAAGCAACATTTTATATCTAAGAACCTTAGCACTGAGCCCTAGCATAGCACTACATCTGCTGAACATGGACTGTACTTTTATTCTGGATGCGGCCCTCAAATATTTTATTTTAATGCAACCCTAAAATAACCTGAGATTGGACACCCTTCAGTTGAATTTGAAATTTGAAAATTTGAAAATTTCAAATTTGAAAAGATAATTGTCCTCCTTTTCATAGGACAAAACTGAGGGAGAGACCAATTTAGATTGCAGTTATAGAATAACAATAGCTATCAATTAAATAGCACTTTAAGATTTTCAAAGTACTTTATGTTATAAATTTTGATCCGCAAGGTAGATTCATTTATTGTTCACATTTTGCAGTTGAAGTAGCTGATGCAAAGAAAGCTTATGTGACTCCTGTGTTACACAGTAAGGCAGGATTTGAACTCGTGTTTTTCTAACTTGAAATCCAGCTATTGTACTGTCACCTAAATTTGTCTAATATGGTAACCCTTTCAGCCTGACCTTCCTAAGATGGTCTTACAATTTTCCGATCATAATTAAAGGCAATAGAGCTCAGGGAATCATGTGAAATTAAGTGTATCAAGGATTTAGTATATCAAGGAAACTCTTTTCAAAGGCTTCCCTTTAGGAAAGTTCAATTATATTCCTATATCATAATCCTTTATAATTATGCTTCAATGATATATCAAGACTATGAGTTGGATGTATTGAACATACTGCTAATCTGAGACTGCCCATTCTAACAAATGAGAAGTCATCAATTCATAGCTAATGTTTTTGGAAATTTACTCAACTATGCGTATTGGCTGCTGTGAGAATTAAATGAGATAATATTGTAAAGCATTTTGCAAACCTAATGTACTATAAAAATACTGTCATTGCTGTTGTTATTGTTACTCTATTTTCCCCTAAATAAGCTCTAGCATGATTTTTTTCCAGATGCTAGTAATATAAACCATATCACAAAAATAAGCCCCAGTTCAGATAGTCAGTCAGATGGACACATTTTCTATGATGGATGTATTGAATTATAAAATAATAATATTAATATATAATTAAATATACATAAAATATTATTGAGTATTTGTAAATTACCAAGTGAGAAACTTGGATGAGAGTTAAATACCTATTTAACAGATGAACTCAGAACTTATTACCAAATGATCAATTGGAGTACAGATATAGCACACAAATAAAGTGTGCACTTTATCCTCTGGACGGAAATAAAACCGGACCTCTAATAATCACTAAGGTAAGAAAGATAAGACTGAATGTGTTTTGGGTCTTGAAACTGAAAAAACATGGTGTAGTTATAAGGAAGTGGGTTGATTTAAAACTGTCACTTGTTTGTGAGATGGCTAAAGAGATCTGCTAATTTGGGATTCACTTAAAACCCCTCTCCCCCCCCCCCCCACTAAAGACATGAAGAACTTCCCTGTAGGGAGAAGAATAGATAAAATAATGATTCCTGCAGGAATGACTGCCTGTTTCCACACATCCTTTGAAAATAGGCCCTATGGGGCATCTAGGTGGCACTGGGGAGAGAGTATCAGCCCTAGAGTCAGGAGGACTTGAGTTCAAATCTAGACTCAGATTTTTAATAATTACCTAGTTGTGTGACTTTGGGCAAGACACTTAACCCCATTGCTTTGACCAAAAAAAGCCTGAATGTATCTTTCAGAGTAAAAATGAATATAAGACCTGGTCTTATTTTCAGAGAAACACAATGTCATCTTCTGAATGAGGTCTGGCCTGATCATTTTAGTTTTTGTTGTCTTTTCTCTAAAGTAGTTTGTAGTACTGTTGATAGAGGTGCCAGACCCGGAGTCAGAAATACCTGAGTTCAAATGCGACACTTGGGTGGGTGATTAATAATGTTTATTGACTAACTGGTTCATATCTGTCTTTATATCCCAAGTACTGAAGGCAGTGTTGGGGAACATAGTAGACATTAAGTATTTATTTGCCTGCTTGATGGAGTCTATTCTACTGGCTATAATATGATAATGAATTTCTGGTAACTGTGACTTGGGGGTATAAAGAAAAATACAAAATAAAAGGTATTTATTTTTGTTGAAATAGATAAAATATTCTTCCAGGGAGAAGTTAATATACTCCTGGTTAGATTCCAGAGAGCTTCCTGGTATTGAAGAGTAGGGTGTATGTGGGGGAATGAAGCTTACAAATTAAATTAGTACTGTCCTTCGTAATAGGGACCATGGGGAGGTTCCCTGGAAGCGTCTGTCTTTGGACTGGGTCTGGAACATGTTGCTGGGTCATAGGATTCTTTTGTTGTTGTTGTGAGTGAGCAGAAATTATCTCACATAAATAGCATTTCCTCTCCAGTACTTCCCCTTCAACATTAGAAGTAAGTATTCTTCCAAAAAAATGAGATATTTAGCCAGTCTTTTCCCCAGAGTTTCTAATGTTTCTGTCTGAATTCTGCTCCTGCAATAAACAGAATCCTTATAAAAGCATTTCTAGAATGCATGAGCTGTAGCAGCCAACTCAAAGGAGGTAGGGGAGAAGCTGTGTTTTTTTGCATATCTTTGTATTTTATGCCAAAGGTATCTGACTTTTTAAAGCATAGAGATTACAAAAAGCTCCTTTAATGGCAATTGCGTGACCATTTCACCCATTCACTGCACCCTCACCCTCCAAAAAATACATTATTTTTCAATTACCATTAAAAGTCCAATTCTTTGAACAATTCCAGTGCTTTCTCTTCCCTCACCCCAGATCCCTACTCCCTCATCACATGCTACCTCCTCTTTAGACAGAACAAAACCTAAACTATTCAAGATAGACTCTAATCAAGCCTATTCTTAAAGACTTAGAAATAGCAACTCCATGATTTCCCTTAATAACCTTTTTGCCAGGAATTATTTTCTCCCAATGTCTGGCCTCAATCTCACTTACAATATTTTTAAAATCTATTTTCTCTAGTCCTTTCCTGAGCAGAGATGAAAAACAGCTAGACCTCACCCTTTAAATGATAGCTATTGTTAATGGAAAGTGTGTTAAATTTCTTTCACCAGTGTCCCTGTGGTTTTACCTGGCATTCTGCTGAAACTCTATAACCAGATGGTCACAGTGGAATGTTTTCTTTCAGGTCTAACATAACTTAAAAGATAAGAGATGGACAGGTTGGCAGAAGGGAAGAATATTTCATGATTCTAAAAGCAGTGACAAACATTGTTTTCATTAGCTGACCATTATACCCTTCCAATAAAGACAGTAGGCTAGTGTATACTGATTTCTGACTGGTAGCCAGTACTCTTCAAAAACCCAAATTTGGTAATAGTTACTGAATTCCATCAGAAATGACATATAAGTTAGGCTCATGGAAACAAAATTTATAAATGGGAAGAAAGAGGTTTCAGTTTAGCTGGTTATCATCTATTGAAACAGTGTAGGAGAATGGAAAGCATGATGTTTTTGGAGCCAGTTGACTAGGGATGGAATCCGATTTACTTGGGAAAGTCACCCAGTATCACTGAATCTCAGTTTCCTCATTAGCAAAGTGAGGAGATTGTACCAAATGATCTCTGAGGTCTATTCCAGTTCTAGTTCTATAAGCTTATGACCTTACTGAATTTTTCTGTCTTTGAAGTTCTGATTTTTCATACCTGGGAATCTCTAAAAAAGAGGCAAAAACATGGAGGGTGGTGAGGTAGGCTTTATGATGTTTCTAATCATTCTTTCTTTATAAGGATAGTACATGGTATCTTCCTCACTCAGCATCTTCAGTTTCTAAGTTCTTTCTGGGTCATAATCATCTTTCACAAATCCCCACAATGTTTTTACTCTTGGTAATCAATGAAAAGGCAAAGATTTCAAAGTGAAAGTAATCAAGTAATAACTATAACAACACAACATCCCTTCTATGAACCTGGAGTTCTCTCTCCCTTGTATATACACACTATCCATATGAAGAATGAACATGCATAAAGCATCAGAGGTGGAAGAAAATACTATCATCCCTCGAAATAGAAAACATGTAAATTATGGCATTTCAAGTCACAAGTAATATTAAAGACTGAGTTGACAGTTTGTCAATAACATCAGTGAATTATGTTTTTTATTTTTTGGTAAGGCAATGGGGTTAAGTGACATCAGGTCCTCCTGACTCCAGGGCCAGTGCTCTATCTACTGCACTACCTAACTGCCCATTCAGTGAATTATTTTTTATAAAGTCAGAAGATCCCTCAAGGGATCATACTTGAGGAGGAAATACTTGAATAAAAATAAGAGACATGAATATGTGACCTTGGTAAGGAATGCTTGTATTAATGTAAGACTTAGAATATACTGCATAACACACTAAGATTTAAAACTAGATACTATGAGATGTGACTTAGGAGAGTCGTTCTACCAAAAAGACAATGAAAGCAGTGTTATTAGTAGTAATACTCAGCCTGGACAGTAAAATGTTGGAATATTGGTTCTAGTTGTGCCCTATATCACTTAAATATATAGCCTTGAGCAAGTCATTATATTTCTCTGCCTCTAGCTTACCTCATCTTTAAAATGAGGGAGTTGGGCTGCTTGACTTCAAAGGTCACTTCTGTGTTTCTGTCATCTAAATGAATTTTTTTTTGCTCCTCTCAGATGTGTAGGTATCCTGTCAAGAGTCATGGTTGGGTCATGTGGGGGAGGAAAAGGTGGTATGCCACATGGATGGATTTTCCTCTTACTAGTACAGTCCAGGTTTCTGAATCCATGCCTAGAGGTGGAGTAGGGAGGGCTTTCCCTGCACCCACACATACTATGATTAAGGCTGGGGTGGGAAGCTATCTGAGTGCAAACAGAAACTTTCATTTTTATTTCCAACCCAACCTTTCTCTAGTCTGACTCACTCAGTGATGCCACAGTCTAATGTTTGTGACCTAACAGTCAATCACCATGGAATTCACACAAACCCTAGACTGTTGAGGAGCATCAAGGGAGATGAGTTGGACCATTCTGGAAAAGGGGGGAAAAAAGCCCTGAATCTTTCACACAGAGAGGCCACATTTCAAACCTGGACTACCGAGTCCTCATGTGGGCACTTCCACCACTGACTAAAATGGATACATGGATCCCTCAGAGTCTATTGGAGCACCCAAATATGGATTTAAGGTAACCAAATATAAATAAATATCCTGGCAGTTCAGCAAGACAAGCAAGAAAGGGAAGGGGGGAAAAGCCTATGTAATAATTCAAGGAGATTTGGTGAATCCATGTCATTTCTTTGCCTTCTTCTAGCATGTGGGAGTGGTTCTAATAAAGGAAAAAAGAAATATCAAGGTGAATAGTCAAATACTAAAGGAGTTTAACAAGGGTCGGTATTAAGCTGACATAATATTTCATGTTTCTTAGTTAAACCAAGGTATGATAATACCAAAAGAATTGAATCTTTTTGAACTATTCCATGTGTCTGTGTAAGTGGGGTCATTCCATCACTCTCAGGGTTCCTTAACCCTTTTTGTGCCCTGGATCCTTGGGCAGCTTGGAGGCAGAGGGGAGAACAAGTATTTATTAAGTATTTTCTTTTTGTTGGGCACTATGCTAAGCACATTACAAATCTTAACTTATGTGATGTGCAGAACAACTCTGGGAAGCAGGTGCCATTGTCACCCCCATTTTACAATCAAGAGGTTAAATAACTTGCTCGGGGTCATACATGTAAGAAAGTATCTGAGGCCAGATTTGAATTTACTTCTTCCTAACTCCAAGCTAAGCACTCTAATCACTTTCTTACCTAGCTATTTTGGAATTAGGTTTAACCAAATGGTGAAATCTGTGGACTGCTTCTCAGAATAATATTATGAAATACATGAAATGAAATGTAAAAGAAAACAAAGGATATCAATTGAAATACAGGTATCAAAACAAAAAGGAACTACAGACCCTAGGTTAAGAATCTCTGTTCAATGACACTGAGATGGGCTGAAGAAAGCAAGACTGGAGGGCTGACTGACCAGGAAAAGCCATTCTCATTACCTGAACTGCCTCCCCAGGCTAATAATCCAAAGAACTGCACACTTCCCTGACATAAGCAACCCTGTATCAACAGACTGTTTCCCAGCAGGGCTTGTGGCTTACAAGTAATGTGAAGGTCTTTTTATAACTGTCGATGTTTAATTTAAAAGGAAGGTCGGAATCAGTGGTAAGGGGAGGGGAATGTTGTGAACTACTAACCAACTGAAATGGAGAAAAATCATAAATACCAGAGTGTTGGATTATTTGAGCGTCTCTTGAAGTGGAATAATGAGCCTTCTTCATGTTCTGCTTTTCTGGATTTGGCTTCCTCTGACAAATTTGCAGGCATTAGGGTCTGTCTGGAATTCATTCCAAGTTGGAGGGTTACTATTTTTTTAAGCTCTTTTAACATTTTGCAGCTGAGGCAGCCCCCAGAGCAGGAAGCTTGAGAGTGAAGCATTACCAAATATGTCTTTTCTCTTGCCCATATCTTTTATTTCCACAGGAAAAGAAGACAGACGCTGGCAGTGGACAGCGTACCAGTGAGGGCCCAGCAACAGCAGGCTGCCTCAGCAGACAAGACAGGAGAAGCCCATCAAATACCCTATTATAAAAAAAGGAGGCTGGTGTAGGCAGCAAAAAGTCTGAGACATTTCCACAAGTACTCAGGCTAATTCAGGAGAAGTGGGGGTCACCACTGTTTAACAATTTGCCCCCATATCCATCTGCATTAAGGAAAAGACTTGTTCCCATAGTCCTATGAGCCAGTGTCATCATTTAAGTTGTTTCTGTGAGAGAAAATGTGGAGATGATTGTGTATGTGTGCATATAGGAAAAAAAATGTGAATTATCCAGGCACTTATTTTGAGGATCATTTTTCTTATTATTTGAAAAACATAATTTTTGTTTTATGATAGGGAGGACAACATTATTCTAGACTCATGTTCTACAACCACTTATCTTCCCAATACCACCTATCTTCATTAATAACTAAAGGAGCTACAAAGATAAATAAGGCACAATTTCTATCCTCAAAGGGTTTATAATCTAGTATGATAGATTAAAATCTATACCCAGATAATTATAATAGGAAAAAAAGGATAGGATCAAGCAAATTCAACAACTATTTATTAGACATTTTCTATATAACAAGACATGAGAAATAGTCTAAATGAATCTGGATCTGGAGTTAGAAAGATGTTAAATTATTTTTCTGATAGTAGCTATGTGACCATGAGGGAGATGACTTACCCTCTCTGAACCTCAAGAAACTGTCTAAGAATTATATACTAAGATTATAGGTGGTAATAGCCAATGGTTAGGGGAGTTCCTCACTAAGGAATTAATGTGAAGAGTTGTGCTAGTTGCTAGAGTTACAAAAATAAAAGAATAGTTCATACTTTTTAATAATCTTCCAAATCATCAGTCAACTAGGTGGTACAGTGAATGGAGCACCAGCCCTGGAGTCAGGAGGACCTGAGTACAAATCCAGCCTCAAACATTTAATAATTACCTAGCTGTGAGACCCTGCACAAGTCACTTAATTTCCATTTCCTTGGAAAAACAAAAGAATCTTCCATTCTACTGGATAAAAGCATAAGAAAGGGATGAACAAGCTACTTATGGGGGTCTTCACTGGAAGAATTTGGTTGAGGGCACAGGTAAGGACTCATAGAAGATATGCATTTCAGCTGATTCATGAAGGACAGCAGGATATTAGAAATGGGACTAGGGTGGATAGGAAAGGACATTCCAATAAAGAATATCACTAGGGACTTGTATTTGCGAATGGAAATATTAAAAGAAAAGAATATCCTTTTCAGGTGTTATTTGATGTCAATATTATTATCATGCAGTATTTGTTGCATCCCCCCATTAAACTGACTATTTTACAGATCAAAAAAGGGTAAAATATTGCTCATGTGGATTTCAGCTCCCATAAAATAGAAAAAGAACAAAAACCTTTAAAAAAGAGATGATTTTGTGGTGGCTTCTTGATTTAATTTATTCTGCCACTTACATCACAAGTTTTCCACAGTATACAACAGAAATGTTTAACAAAACTGAGCTTGATCATAAGGGGGGAGCTGTTAGTCACTTACCTGATCATGTTCAGTTCAATAATGGACCCACATTCGGTCAAATCAATCAAGTAGCATTTAATAAGTATCTCCTATGTGCCAGTCACTGCTTAGTTCTGAAAATAAAAATACAAAGAATAAAACAATGTCAAGTTCTTATATATCTCAGGACTTGAGTTCCTTCCTTGGTTTCCTCCCTATTTCTTTGGTAACAGTTTTTGTTGTTTGAAATTGAAGGCATGTATGTTTAGCCTCTAGGATCATAGTTCAATGACCCATCAGAAAAATCCAACCTTTTTGTCTGTATCTCAGGTACCTGAGAGCACAAAATTTCAGTTTTCCAATTCAAAGCTTATTCTCCTAAGACAAAAAGCCACTGATGGCAAGTTCTAACACTGATAGCCCTGACCATTTCTTGTTACTTTACTGTCAAGAACAACTCAATTTCTACCCTCAAATGCACAGGATGGTGGTAGTGAAAATTTGAATCATCTTGAAAGACCATAGTTAGTAGAGCTCAATGAAGTGGGGTATACAGATATACACATAGATATCCCTAACCAGACACCATTGTCCAAATGTATTTCATTTTATTTTTTCTCTTTGTTTAGTCCTATCCAAAATCACTTTCTAATTATGGAGCCAATCTTACTTTGCTTATTCTTCAATTCTTTTCATTTTTGCCTTGACAACCAAAGCTTGGTAAATAAGGAATCCCTTACATATTCCTTTTACCTGAACCATAAGTTGCAAACCTAAAACTGACTTGTATATCATTCATGTTTCCAAAGTACTTATCTCAGTTATTTTAATTGTATGGTCTCATGTATCCACACAACCACCATATGAAGCATATATAATGGTCAGGTAACAAGTACTTATCAATGCTTACTATATTCCAAACACTGAACTTAAAAAAAAAAAAGAAAAAATCCTGTCTTTTTCAGGATGGAAGGTCAGGGACTATATTCAAAGTCTCAATCTCACCAATGAACATCACAGGATCTACCACATTTTATCTACTTTTACTTGTAATCTTGGAAGATTTGTCTTTAAGTAATCCCCTCCCCACTCCAGAGTTTCACCATAAGTCCTAATTTAGTGATTAAGCCCATCACCATAGACTATAGTAGCCCAGAACTTTTATCTCGGAAGAGCTACATTTAGCCTCCTATTAGTTAAAACAAGGTAACAGTCACCACATCCAGCCATACTGCCCTCCTCTAAACAAGAGCAAATTTTCAAAGCACTTACCACATCACTACTAAAACACTAATTCTTATGGAATACATTTAGAAAACTATATGTGCAAGGCACTGGAGATAAATTCTAAAACAAGACTGAAACAGTCGCTGTCCTAAAATTGCTAATATTTAATATATGATATTACATATTATATAATATTATATATGATACATATTACATGCAATGTGTCCTATAATATAGTAACAATACATTGTATTATGTATACTATTATACAATGTATAATACATAATTTTATATATAAAATTACACTGTGCACAGACAAGCAAAAATCCAGTAATTTCTTATAATAATAAATACTGATGAGGAGAATTCAATAGCCTTTTCTCATTCTCTGGGGTCTTTGACACTGTTGATCATTTTATTATTGATCTCTCTTCTGTCTAGGTTTTTGGAGCTCCATCTCTCCTGATTCACCTCCTGCAAACTACTACTACTCAATATCTTTTGCTGAATTCTTATCCACATTACAGCTTCTAACAATAAATGTTTCTGACCTCTTCTCTTCTCCTACTATACTACTTCATCAGAGCTCATGGATTTAATTGCTTTGCTGATGATTCTTGAATTTATCTATTCTACCCTAACATCTGTACTCACCTCCAGGCATATACATACATATATATATATATATATATATATATGTGTGTATTTGCTTTTCAGATCTCTAATAGGATGTTTAGTAGAACTTTTAAGTTCAATATGTTTACAATTGATTTCATTATTTTTCTTCCTATCCTTTTTTTCCTACCTCCAACCCTGACGTCCTCATTACTGTAGAAGTCAACATTATCCCAGTTTCCTAGGTTCAGATCCTTGGTATCTTCTTTTACTACTCCGCCCATCCCTCACACTCAATTTGTTGCCAAGGGCTTTCAATTTCATCTTTGAAACATCTCCTAAATCTGATCTGTCCAATATTCAGTTTCAGGTCCCTCATCACCTCACACCTGTACTATTCTCATAGCTAGCTTTTAAGTCCATCTTAAGTCTCTCTCTACTCAAACCATCCTGCATTCAGTCTCATTTCCTAAGCACAGGTCCTACCATGTCACCTACCCTACTCTAAAAACTCTAGTTGCTCTCCATTGTTTTCAGTATCAAATACAAAATTCTCTGTTGGTGATAAAGCCTTCATAACCTAAAACTCTTCAATTTCCCAATCTTCTTATACCTTACTCCCCCTGACAGGCTCTTTGATCCAGTGGCCTAGAGAAAGTAGCCTCTTTGTTCTTCCAAGAACAAGACTATCTCTTGGCTCTGGGCATTCTCTCTTCCCTTGCCTCCCCCCATTCCCAAATATAGAATGCTCTCTTTTCTCACTAATGCTTATTGACTTCCCTGACTTCCTTTAAGTCATCACTAAAATCCTTTATAAGGATCATCACTAAAATCTTCTAGAAGAATCCATTCCTAATTCCTTTTAATTTTAATGCCTTCAAATTTAAAATTTTTCAGTTTTCCTCTTTTTTAATCCTGTATACAGCTGTTTTTAAATTGCAAGTTCTTTGAGTGGAAGGACTGTCTTTTGCTTCTTTTTTTATATCTCTAGCACTTAGTACAGTATGCTATGCATACATAATGAATGTTTATTGACTGACTGAATCACAAAAGGTATTTTTGTGAAAGATGACACCTGAGATGAAACTTGAAAGGGATCAGTGACTAATGGTAGCAAAGGTAAGGGAAAAGGCATTCCTGGTACCAGGAACACTTTGTGCAAAGATATAGACACTGGAGAGGGCGTATCATATATGAGGAATAGTAAGAACTTAAATATAGCTAGATAGAGTGTGCAAAGAGAGTTATAGAAATCTAGAGAAATAAGCTAGTCATATTTAAATGCCAAGTATCAGATTTCATCCTAGGGGGCAATATGGCTCCCCCTAGAGGTTCTTGAACAGGGAGATGTCATGATCAAGACTATATTTTCACTTATGTTGATTTTGAATCATATTGGAGAAGTAAAAATACCTATAGGTTTGTGAAATAAGGAATGAAAGTATGGGAAGCAGAAATAAACTTGAGATTTTCAGAAAGTCATAAGAGTGGGAGAGACGGGAGTGGGAATGAGAGTAAGAAAAGATATCTGAATCCAAATCTAAAAGGTTCAATAAAATAAATGTGGTAAAATGGGAAAAGCATTGGTTTTGGAGTGAGAGGCCCTATGGTCTCTAACAGATTATTTAAATAACCTGGGACAAACTCACAATCTCCCTAACTTTCAATTTCCTTATTTGTAAAATATGTGGGTTGGATTAAATGTCTTCTGAGGCCTTTTCTAGATAATTGGGTCTATGAACTTCTTTACAATACAATTATCAGAGACATGTTCTATGAAAAGAAGGAAAGAATGTGACAAGGTCAACAAAGGAGAAAATTCCAAGAGAAAGGAAGGGGGGGGGGGTGTATATCACAATCTTAAGTAGCTGAGAGAAAGCAGCTAGAAGGCACATGGAGAGAAGAGAGGAAGACACCTGGAATGAGGAGGAATCATCTTGATGAGTTTAAACCTAGCCTCAGACACGTATAAGCTTTGTGATCTTGGATAAGTCACTTAATCTGTTTGCCTTAGTTTCCTCATCTGCAAAATGGCTCTGTCCTTCTGAAGAAAAAATTCTCCCTTAAATTCCCAAAGCACTTTGTTGTACAACATACTTTTATAATTAAGACCCACTATTTACCAAATGATATATCTCTTTCATGAGCTTCGAATGCTTTATGTCTCATTTTATAGTGCCTGTCTTTGATAAGATTGTAAATCACTTGAGATCTATGTGTCTTAGTAGCTCACCTGGGTAGTCTGTAATACATTAAGAATCATAAAATTCCTCACTCTGAAAACTCTGTTTTCACAGAAATAAGCCATTTACAACTGCTAGTCTTAAAGATTGCTGAAGGCCAGGAATAGTTTAATGACTTGTCCATGTTTATACTGTCACTATCAAAATTGAGATTTGAGCCTAGATCCTTCTGACACCAAGACTTAGATTGTCTATGTCATTTCCCTATATTTAACCACAAATACCGTAACACAGTAAAAATAATAAAGTATTTTTCCCATAACTCAGGGTTTGAGGTTAGGTACTGCAAATGTCATTATTCCCATCTTATGGGTTGGGAAACAGTTTAAGAGATCCCATGAAAGTAGTACTGCTGATATAAAAGAAGATAAAATAGCAAAGGAGTTTAAAGATCATCTGGCACAACTATCTGGCACATTTCATAAATGTGTCAACTGAGATCCAGAGAAGGGAAATGATTGTCTAAGATAATACAGGTCATAAGTAGCAAAAATAGCCAAATTTGCATGTATCAGTTGGGACAAAAGTCTAGGGTACTAACATCTAGGAGAGAGAACACCAGTTCCCTATAATCATGTTTCCTCCCCACAGTGTCCAATCAAGCAGTGGAATGACCCTCTTGTGCTTGACCCCATGGTTCATGTCTCCATAGTTCCCATATGCCCAGGACTTGCCTTTTCCCTAACTTCACCAGGAGGATAAGCCAAAATCTCCAGAGAACTGGCCAACCCCTCACCCTCGTTAACCACATCTACACCCCCTCACCCACATTAACCACATCTACTAGTTGGACAGTCCTCTATGACACACCCTACCTCCCCGTGGAAAATTATTCCTATTATGGCTTTGAGTAGCAGATTGGGCTCAGGTCCAAGCCTCCTGACTCCAAGACCAATATGCTTTGTACCTCCATGTTACTGCTGCCCTGAAATAATACTTTTGTACATAACAGGTCTTAGGAGCTGTAGAAATGAAGTTAGTGTGAAAGTTCTCTCATATGGTCATGGCCATGTGATGGTAGAATACGTTTACTGCAATATGGATTGATAGATTTATGTATTTAATGATATATCAAGTCTTCATTCCAGGAGAAAATGAAGGAGATTTACCTTTGAGTAAACTATTTTATTTCCTTTTGAGAATCCTGATACAAAGCATCTCTGGCTAA
Organism: Macrotis lagotis; assembly: GCF_037893015.1. Classification (NCBI taxonomy): domain Eukaryota; kingdom Metazoa; phylum Chordata; class Mammalia; order Peramelemorphia; family Peramelidae; genus Macrotis; species Macrotis lagotis. The sequence continues at coordinate 141,135,781 of NC_133662.1, read as the reverse complement.
GATTTTCACTGACTTCTGTTTCTTTGCCTGTTCTTCCATTCCATTTTAAGGCCTTCTTCCAAAAAGATTTCTCTTCTTGTTAGATCATTAATATCCATTTCCAGTTCCCAGTAAGTAGCCATTGCCCACTCCAGCCATATAACCCTCTACAGGCTCAGAACAATGGCTATCTGTTCCCTCCTGTGAGATTTCCAGAAACAGACTTTAGAGCTCTGCTGCGTGTTTATCTTTCTTCATACTCCCGCAAGCAGCCCCTCCATGACTCACACATATACACAAAGCCAAAGGCCCTGAATAGTTTGTTTATTCTCCTGGGCTACATGGCCCTGGGCTGGGGTTCTCGGTGTGGGCAATAGATCAGAGGAGCTGGGGAAAGGTGCGTCATTTTATATGGATTCAAGTACAAACAAAATTGCATCTAGTTAGTCTCTGCCTAGGAACCTTAAGGAAATTCAGAACCAACCATGGAACTAAGTTTTGGCTGCAAACTCAAGCTCTGCTGTTACGCTTTGTATTTTGCTTTTTGGTAAGATAGAGCAGACAGGGGGGCCATTAAATAGATATACATGGACAGAGAGACAGATAGAAAGATAAATGATAGAGCACTGTTTAGTGCTCTACATGTGCCAAACATTGTGTTAAGAGCTAGGTTAACAAATACAAGAAGACAAGCTACTTCCTACTCTTGAGGAGTCTACATAGGAATAGGAGACAACACACAAAGCAGGAACCACTCAGAGAGGTTGGTTGGTTGGTTTTTAAAGATTTCTCAGTTCAGGAAAACTGAGCAAATACTCTGAATACAAAGGGTGATCTGTAATTGCCTACTGTTTAACAGATCAAATACCACAGTGAACAGTATAGTAATGAGGACAGAGTAGCTTGGTGGTACAAGGAATAGAGCTCCAGTTCTCAAGTGAAGGAGACCTGAGTTCAAATCTAGCCTCTGATATTTACTAGTTGGAAATCCCTTCACAAATCAATAAACCTAGTTTGTCTCAGTTTCCTCAACTGTAAAATGAGCTGGAGAAGGAAATGGAAAATCACTCCAGTATCTATGCCAAGAAGACCCCAAATGGGGTTGCCAAGAATCATACATGATGGATAACTGTACAAAAACAACAGTGAAGAGAACACTGTGCCAGCATCAAGGAGCCTTGAATGCTTTGTAACCTCTTCCATGAACTGAGCGTGACAGTAGACAAGCCATTTACAAACCTTTCTGGGCTTGAGTTCTCTGATGGACAAAATGAATTAGAATAATTGGTTCCTTATGGTTACTTCCAGCTCAAAAGTTATGTGACTTCTATTTGCTATGTTTTTTTTTATTTGCTATGTTTACTATAAAGTATAGAGAATGGGAATTCCTTGATCCATTTGATGAACTTATAGCCTGAGGAGTCTTTGCTTAAAATTTGATTATATCTTTCCATAACAGATACTGACATACTTGTGGGTATGTCTTAGATTAATAATTCTTAGCCTAGGGAATTTTTTTAAATGGATAATAGAATTTAAATATAATTTTTTCTTTTTCAATTCTAGGCATTTTATTTTATGCATTTAAAAACATAATTGTGTGAAGGAGTTCAGATGTTTTGTTCCATAGTCAAAGCATTCCTTGCCACAAATAGAAAGTTAAGAAGTTCTAGGTCTAAAGAATGAATTTAAGTGATCAAGTCCTGTCACCTGATGGAACATGTGAGAACAACCACTATATGCTGTCCTGTAATATGTAGTGGGAAGACTACTTTTTGACACTTTTGCCTTTAGCAAAGCAAGGATTAGATTGGGTCAGGAAAAATAAATAAAATATTCCTATCCCTGACAATAATCATTAATGATGCCTTGAGGCAAGGAACATGAGAGTACCATATTCTCAATGTCACAAAAGTCCTTGGCTGGGGAACCCCATAACCTTAAATCTGAAACACCACAGCCTCTTAGTCTAAGAAGTAGGAAAAGTTGGGAGTGAGAACAATCAAGGGTGCAGTATTTAAGAGTCAGTGACTTTCTATATGGCAGAGATCATGGCTGCTTTTTAGTGCCTAAATGAGAGAAGCAACCTGGGCAGTGGTAGAGCATTGAGAGGACATGAAGAGGCAGTTGCAGAGGCTCATGAGATCTCAATTACATCTCAATTACATGAGAGGTCTGGGTGGTGTAAATTCAAATTCCTAAACACCACCAGATTCTATGATTCCATCAGAGAAGAAAAAGGTTCTGAGAGTTAAGTAACATCAGTCTACTAGGGATTTTGCAATGTTGTTGGAGGAGCATAAGAGGACTGAAGCCAAGATAAAGAGGACAATGGGTATTTGCATTGTACCACACTTAGAGTGAATGATTTCTAAAGTGTAAATACAATGGGAAGGAATATTATCTATCTACCAGATCCAGGTGCAGTTCCCTTCCAACACTCAAGGGTATTATTATGAGGCTATTTGTCTATATAAGTTTCAATGGGATGAAAGATCTCTTTGGTATGTCAGTGTGTTGGCTAAATATCTAGCAGCCCCAAAGGTATTTCAGATAGCTGACATGTGGTGAAGAGCATGTGGCTATCATGTTCCTTGACCCAAAATAACTATTAATTCTTTCTTTATCTCTGTATACCATGATTGTTGTCATTTTAGTTCTGCTAAAGGAGAAGGGGAGGTCAAAAGGGACCATGAAAGTGATTTTCACTTTCATGGTATAAAGGAGCAGCTGCTCCCAACCCATCTCCCCACATGAGTTCCAAACAACTAATTCAGGACAGTTTCAGTCACTAATACTCATTGTTCATGAAATACTGAGAGGCATAGACCTTTATCCACCAACCATAAATGCAATCAATATTTCACACAGAGATTCATTAGTCTGTGCACTCATCAAGTCAATCAAAGAACTCCTGTGATCAGCCTCTCTTAGTTATAGTTAGAGCAATCTTATTCTAAATAGGAAGTGTTTTTCTTAGATATTATATAAAACTTTAGAAATAACATTCTTTACTTCACTTAGATTTCTAGATCATCTATACTAAAGCAAAGGGATAGGAAACTGATAAAATTGCAAATTAAGAATAATTCAACAATCATATTGTTATAAATGGCTCACGAATACTTAGTCCAGAGTGATTAAAATGGTTTGTATTAAGATATTAACAAAATGGCACACTTCTCTTATGGTGGGAGAGAGGGTTGGGGAAATCCCAAACACAAGCTCTTTTATGCATTTTGAAAGGCTTTGTTCCTGCCCCCTCATGCCAATCATAGGCTGGGGTTACAAATCTAATTGATACATTGGTTCCTATACATTTTGCCCCCTCTTTATACTAATGAGCAACAGTTATATATATATATATATATATATACATATATATATATATATATATATATATATATATATATATATATATATATATATATATCCTTGAGTATGAGCAAAGGAAGTCAAGATTCTAGGTTAAGTTAAAAGTAAGTGGGTCAATCTCAGCAATTTTGATCAGATTTGAGGTCACCTACCTATAAGGCAACAATAGGCAGAGCCCAGGCTTTGTAATATAAATTATAATCCTCCCTTCACATTCTTGTCGAATTCAAGCACCCACATTTTCCTCAAAATTTCCCCCTTTTCTTTTATAAGAAGAATTTGGATTCCACATCTTATTAATGATTTCTTTCTTAAATCACAACCCTTGTTTACTGGCATAACTACTGACTTTCTTCTATCAAGATTTTTACTTCCTTATTATCAGAGACATGGACCCATCCTGTTATCTAGGTTTGTGCAGGAGCTCATGTCAACTTTCTGATGTATTTTGCTACTTGCCTATTGACATCTATCTTGATAAATTAAAATCAACAGATTTTTATTTGCATGGCTTAGCCAGCCAGCACATTGAGATACTAGCTGTCTAGTTGGTAATTTTTCTACTACAGCTTAGAATCTAATCAGGATATAAATTGGGGTTCCATAGTCCCAACTCCCATCCTATGCCCAGGTAGTAGGCCCTTAAGTCTAGAAAATGACTCCCTGACCAATTCTTTGGACAAATGAGTATAGGCAGTAGTCCTACAAATCCAATAATGTTCCTTTAGTGCTGGTTGGTCTTCCAGGAATATAGTTTCCCAACAAATGGAGCTTATTACAATTTACATTTTTGCCTTATTGCCATATTGAAGCACATAGTTTACCTTAACACAATAAACTTTCATTAGTGTTTTATTTACTACATGAGCAAACTCCCAATGAGAATTACCACATTGACTTAAGCTTATAGCATATATATTCAAGTAAACTTTGTTCAAAGTGTAACCAGCATATGGTTTAAAAATAAAACAATCTTAACCTTTGTTCTCATTACAATAATGACTCAAACATCTTTAAACCAAAATGGTTTTTTCCCCAAATATTCCCATATATACCATAGATTTTCCTTTCCTGATATACTTATTTGATTCACATTCCTTTCCTTAAACTAGACCCTGAAATTGTAATTTTCTTAAGAATTTCCCATTCTTGTTCTTCTTACCTAAATATCCCCTCTAAATAAAAATTAAGGAAACTTACTTAATTCATATAGCTGATAGCAGGTGTGTCAGAGTCACACACCTAACCTATCTATGGCAATTAGATCCAATTCACCTAAAACTTATTTTTTTCTGGTTTGCTTAGTAACTGTAAAGATCCAGGACATTAAAGGAAAATTCCTTTATAGATGTAAGTACTGAATGTCAGTGTCCAGGCAGTTTATGGGAGTAGTCAAATGTCTTAGGCCAGATTTATTCTTCTAGGTGAGACATTATCCAAATGTCATTTTGAGGAAATCAAATCAAAAAGGTGCGACCTCAGGCACACTGAGAAGTCTTCCCTTCAGCTACACATCCCTGTCACCTGACATCTTTAGCCCATTGGCTTCCTTGGCTCCAAGAACATGACACTAACCCAGTAGAATTTTCCTTTTGTTGACCAATCCTGGTATCTGACATAAAATTGATTGAATTGATTAATGATCAATGAAAATTGATTAAAAGTCCCATGATCTAAAATAGTTGTTTTACTTAATTAGAACTTCCAGTGAACACAATTCACTAAATTCCAATTATAATCTTAATGGAGTCCCAATTAATGAAACCCCTACCTAAAGGTCTGAGTATCCTTCCTGGGTCTTTGCTAAAATCAGGTATTCTAACTATGACTGGTCCTACAGGCCTCATCTCCTACCTCTTACTAGAGACATCCCTTTGTCTGAAATCATATCTATTCTATATCTAAATAAAAATGATGCATCAGATTCCCCTTGGTAGAGAAGCCTCTTTCTAGCCTGTTGTATTTTACAACAAATAAACACCTCCTTTGTCCAGGAGATTATGCAGAAAAATCTCAAATTATCTTGTGTTTATCTTTCTCATATTACATGGTGTTTTTACTTCAAAGCAAACAATTACAGCTTTGGAACATATATATATATATATATATATATATATATATATATATATATATTATATATATATATTACATATATTATATATATTACATATATTATATATAGATATATAGATGATATAGATATAGAGATGATATAGATAGATATAGATATAGATATAGATATAGATATAGATATAGATATAGATATAGATATAGATATATAAAGAGAGAGAGAGAGAGAGAGAGAGAGAGAGAGAGAGACTTTTATACATAAACTTGTTTAGCTACTAGCCATCCTTAACATAACAATCATTATTTTTGCTTTGGCAGGGCAATTGGGGTTAAGTGACTTACCCATGGTTACACAGCCAGGCAATCACTAAGTATCTTAGGTCCAATTTGAACTCAGGTCCTCCTATCTCCAGGACAAGTGCTCTATACACTGCACCACCTAACTGCCCCCTAACATACAAATTACTTTTCAGAATTCTTTAAAACTATTAGAACAACTTAGGTGACTTTAAATTTCCAACATGTGTTTTTAATTCAGTATAACAAAACACCAATAAGAATAACACAAATTACTGGATTGTACAAATTAATCCTTCCATTATTATATTATTCATGAATCCACAGATCTATCCCAGAAAGGGTCATAATTCCCTTATTGCCCTTCAAAGAAATCACAAGTTACTCCTAGACTTTAACAATACAATATTTAAATAACATATTCACAAGAGATAACTAAATATTGCCAATATAATCTCTTTGCAGTTACAAAGAAATATCACATAGCTGATAAATGCATCTTATTCATCAGTGTTACCTTACAATGGGGCCCATCCAATTGCTATTTGTTCAGAGCCCCCCCATCAGCTGTCTGAAATTAAAGAAGTCCACATTCTTGACTTCTTTAAAATTGAACATATATTGTTAATATACATTAATCATATGATTCTTATTTAAATATCTCATTTTCCTTAGAACAAGAGCAAAGTTGAATATCCCACTATCTTTATACTTTTGTCTCCCAGACCTCTTTACCCAGAACCTCTCAGAATCCAATCTTACACATCTAATACATTTAAAAGCCAAATGCAATTACAACTAAACTTCCCAACAGTTTAGTTTGATAAAAACTTACCTCATACAGAGAAACCAGCACTTACATTCCAAAAGCTCCATCAAAAATAAAGATAGAATTGTTACCCTTATTAGACTTAACATTAAAACAAATTAGGGCTTTTCCCCAAAATAAATCAGTAAATATCCCTGATAACAGTTATTTCTTTTCTTAGTAACACAATACCCCTTTTCTTAAACCCAAAGGTGTTATAATGAAGTTTAACATCCCAAACCACTTAACTCCTTGAAATAGTTATAGTAGTGTTAAAATAGTTTATAATCCCAAACTAATTTAACAATCTAGGTTATTTAATTCTTCTTATTCTGTGCAAATTTTGTCAGACTGTAACAAAACTAATATCCCTCTTTTAAAACCCTTAGGGTGATTACCAAAACTCCTGTTCAGAAACTTTAAAAACAATGAGAGTCATTACTCTTAATCCATGTGGCCAGAACAGAGAAATTTATTAAATATGATTTCCTTTCAATAAATGTGTCTCCAATGCCTGATTTTATATTTTCTTCCTTTCCCAATCACATGTGGCGGGGTATCTTTCCCTTTAAGGCTTAAGCATTTTTATATCTCCTGTCTTCCCTGCCCCATAGGCAGATGGGGCTCTCCGGTGAATTCAGTTTAGAGTTTAAGTCTTCACAAGATGGAAGATGGGATCAAGACTACCAAGTTTCCAACCCAACATCCCCCCAACCCAGGGAGAAAGCATGGGATCCTTCCCAGATACTCATAAGGATAAGAAATCTTCCCTTTCTTCCCTTCTATAACTTCTCACTCTTTCCATTAAAAATTCTTTCTTTTGAACTCTTCCCAAACCACAGCATTTTCTCTTTAAGAATCCCCCCTCCCCTTTTCTCTTTAACTCTACACACCAGCACAACTACCACCAGCTCAGTGAGGGAGGGGCTGATCTCCATATGGGGACCATGGTACACTGACTTCCTTCTCCCCCACCTTCTGAAACTCTTGGGCCCAACTTCCAGCTATTCCATTTTAAAACTTAGAGCACATCCCCAGACCCAGAAATGCCTAACACAGATACTTACACAAGATAGGACATAGAACAAACACACGCACTCCCACGGGAACATTCAAACTCACTCACACATCACTGGATCCATTCAGCTTCTGTCCGGCTTCCTTGGCTTCCAGCTACTGACTATGTGGTAATTCCTATAGAGGGAACTCAAATCCCCCTGCTTTGGGGCACCCTATCATCCTCTGACCTCTTCTTAGGGACAGATCTCCAACTTGGAGGACTTCTCAGCCAGTCCAGGGTAGTTCTGGCCATCAGTGCCACCCTGGAAATCTCCCCTTTACCATGGTTCTACTACCAGACATTTTAATCACTCTCGGCTCCAAACTCGGGTCAATCTTTCCAGGAATCTCTGAGATATTTCCTCAGCAAAGAGCACCAAGAAAGTAGGCTTGAAATCAAGCCATTTGCGCACATTATTTTCTTGTGTTCTTCCTGGAAAATACCAGAAAGAGTTATGTTGTGTTAATATACCATGAGAACCCCCAGATTTGTTATAAATGGCTCAGGAATTCTTAGTCCAGAGTGATTAAAATGGTTTTTATTAAAATATCTTAACAAAATGTCATAACTCATGATGGGAGAGAGGGGTGGGGAAACCCCAAAATACAAGCTCTTTTATGCCTTTTGAAAGACTTTGTACCTGCCCCCTCATGCTAATCATTGACTGGGTTACAATAATTGATACATTGGTTCCTACACATTTCCCCCATCCTGCTCATTAGACTAATGAGCAAAAACAGCTAGAACGTCTTGAGCATGAGCAAAGGAGGTCAAGACTCTAGGTTAAGTTAAAAGCAGATGGGGCATTCTCATCAATTTTTTTATCAGATTTGAGGTCACCTGCCCATAAGGCAACAATAGGCAGAGCCTAGACTTTGTAATGTAAACTTACAATCCTTCCTTCACTTTCTTGTAGAACCCAAACACCCTTATTTTCCTCACAATATGAAATTCAACTAGGAGTTAGGAAACCTGATTTCTTCATAGGAAACTGTGACATTAATCAGCTAGGTCTTGGTTAGTCAGTCAACTAATCAATCATTCAAATTAAAACCTATTATATATCAGGAACTATTCTAGGCACAGGGTACAAAGACAAAAATGAAATCTCCCATTCCTTCAAAGGGCTTAGAGTTTTTTGAGAGAAGAACATGTTCATATAAGATTTGGGGTGCTCATGTAAGTTTTGTGTATTTCCATATGTATTTGTTTAAATGAGGCCCCAGGAGAGGCTTTGATAGATATTTATGGAATCATGCCCAACACTTTCCAATTCCTACCTGAAATGGAGTCAGAGAAGAAACCATGGGACTCCTCAGATAGTGGCAGCTAGATGGCACAGCAAATAGAGCACTGGCCTTAGAATCAGAAGGTTGGGAGTTTGAATCCAGTCTCTGACACTTACTAGCAGTGTGACCATAGACAAGTTACTTAACTCTTATTGCCTGGTCTCCAGGGCCATCTCCAGTAGTACTGATTCATATCCAGCCACTGGACACAGATGGCTCTGGAGAAGAAAGTGGGGCTGGTGACTTAGCACAGCACCCCCTCACTCAAAAAAATCCAATTCATGTGCTTTCCATAGCATCACCTCCCTGAAGTTGTAGTCTTCTTCAAAAATTAAGGACAAGCATTACATTGTTTGGTTTTGCCTTTAAAATACATTTCATTGATATCATTTGTAATTACATTGTTTAAATTTTCACTTATATCCCCTCTTCCTTCCAAAATGCACATAATAATTCTGATTACTTCTCTGATACAAAGCAAAGACCAAAAAATGTTATGTGGATTTTCCAAATTATGGGAGCACTGTACCTCTAATCCCATTTTGTGGAAGAGATAAATATATATATATATATATATATATATATATATACACATATATATATATATGTGTATATATATATATATATTCATTTACCTGAGCAAATAGTAAATAAATACTGAAGAAGTTATACAGATTAGAATATATACCAGATAATACACAGAATGAGCTCTCACAATGGGAATATTGTGTCTCATTTCAACCCAATGGGTTTTTCCCTGAAATCTCTAGGGAGGTGAGCCAGATATCAGAGACATGTTGAAATATTAACTATCCTAGACAGGTCTGCCTTCCAAGTTCTACTCTCTATCTTTCTCTTGAAATACAACCTATCCTAAATAGGTCTGCCTTCCAAGTTCTCTCTCTCTCTCTCTCTCTCTCTCTCTCTCTCTCTCTCTCTCTCTCATAAGAACACCTATGCATACATATATACATATATATCATAAGAACACATATACTTACATATATATCTCATAAGAACACATTTGCTTATATATATATATATAGATAGAGAGAAAAAATGTACTTGAGTTAAAAATGTAATGTTATGCTTATTAAATATATTGGGTTACTTTACAGAACTAAAAAAAGGAATAACAATTCACTTGAAGAAAAAAATTCTATAGTCTCAAAGAAAATAATGAAAAAAGGACAAATGAAACACACACAGAGAATTACTATATTTCAACCATATTATTAATCTATAATCATTGAACATATTTGTTACTAGATAACAATGTTTGGATTTGTGATTGTACTGATACAAAGGACTCCCAGATGAAAAAAAATTTTTCTAAGATATGATTCATCAGAATCAGAAGAAGCCTTTATTTTGGAGACTATTGTGGAGTTTAGTGATTTGTCCAGAGTCATACAAGTAGTATTTTTCTGAAGTGGGATTTGATCCTAAGAAAACCTCACTCTGGATTTGGTTTTCTACCTATTATGTTTTCTTTTGATGGTGTTTGATAAACAAAAAACATATTTCAGTGGAACAAAATACATATACAAAAAACAGAAGTATTTGAAAAATAGTAACCTAGTATATGCTAAACTCATGAAAGAGGAGATACTAGAGCAAGGATTACATATTTTACAATAACTTGTGGAAAAGTGAAAGTAGTTGGGAAGAAATAAGCTTTATACCAATATTTTCTATCATTTGTCACAATAAGACCCAAATGGATTAATAACATATATAAAAGATGACATCATTAATAAAATTATTTTTAATTTTCATTTATTTTATTTTTAATTTAGAAAATAAAACAAATATTTCCACAATTTAGCATAATAAAAAAGATGATTGCACTTGAAATATAAAATATCACTGATAATCTGCTATCTAAGCTATATAAAAATTAATACAAATAAATAACACCTAGAGCTATTCACCAATAGATAATAATAATAATAACTTTTTACAGTGTTTTGAAGTTTGCAAAGAACTTTACACATATTATCTCATTTGTTTTCTTTACTCATAACATCTTTGTGAGATAAGTATTATAATTATCTCCAATTACAGATGGGAAAGCTCAAATTGAGTGAAGTGATTTGCCCAGGATTACACAGCCAGTAAGTTCTTGCCAGGATTTAAGTTCAGGTCTTCCTGATTCTAAGTTCAGTGGAGTTATACTGTAGTTGTTAATAGATTAATAAAAAATGAAATGTGTTTATATGGAATTTCCAATATACTAGACATTGTGATAAGCTCTTCATAAATATCTTGTTTTATTCTCACAACAATCCTGGGAAGGAGATGCTATTATTATTTCCATTTTGCAATTGAGGAAACTGAGGTAAACCAAGGTTATTGCCAGGCTTATACAAATAGAAAGTCTGAAGCCAGATTTCAATTCAATTCTTCCAAAACTCCAGACCATTGTTCTAATCTCTGCTTTACCTGCCACAAAACCAGTCTTTAAAGTATCAAAGGATGTTAGCAATTTTAAAGACTGAAAAATATAAGTAACAATATAAAAATATGTTCAAATTAACAAGGTTATTCAACTGATAGGTATTTGATAGAAATGAAAATGAAAACAATCCTGAGATTTCATATCACATAACACAATCATGGGAAAATTAGACTTGGGGAACCTGTGAGAAGGGAGAACTGTGAATTGGTTCAATCATTCTGGATATCCTTTTGAAGTGTGCAAGAAAAGTGATTCAACTTTTAAGCCCTTTAACCCAGAAATTCCATTGCTAGGTTTTTACATAAAGGAAGTCAAAGACTGAAACTAAGATCCAACACACTCATGGGAAAGCTCTTTCTGATAGTAAAGAATTTGTAACAAAGAGAAAGTCTGTCAAAGTCTGAGGAAGAACTTTGGTAGATGAATGTAGTAATGGTATACTATTGCACAGTAAAAAAAATGGTGAATATAAAAAAATTCAGAAAAATGTGGGAATCTTTGTACTATGAGAATAAAATAAGAACCACAGGAACAATATACACAATGAATAGGGGCAGTCAGGTGATGCAGTGAATAGAGCATCAGCCCTGGAGTCAGGAGGACCTGAGTTCAAATGCAGCCTCAGACACTTAATAATTACCTAGCTGCGTGATCTTGGCTAAGTCACTTAACTCCATTGCCTTGCAAATTAAAAACAAAAACAAAAAAACCAAGGTCTATAATAATATAGATAAAAAAGACAACTAAAGAGAAGTCAAACAATGAAGAGCTCAAGAGGGCAGATAATTTTAACATAATTCCTTACTCATGGAAGAGACAAAATGCTTTATAAATATCTGATATCATCACTAAATGTTTTTGTTTAATTGTTACCTTTTGTCACAAGGTATGTCCCAAATGTTGCAGGGAGAGGGCTTTTTTATATTTTCTTCAAAAAGTTATTCAGAAATGACTTTGATATAAAGACAAATTCAACAATAAAATATACTAAAACAAAGGTAAAGGAAAGAGTTGGAAAAAATTAAGTACCTCGCTTGTTTATTTGTCCAAAGTAAAATTAGCAAACAAAACTGAGTTTCCAAGTTTGTCTTATATTATTCTAGGTCAGTAATACAGGAGTTCTCTCTCACATACTTAATAGTTATATGTCTCTTGTCTCTTGACTTACATAAATATGACTATGAAACATCTATAAAATGAGGATAAGCATAGCATCAAATGAGGATCAAAGGTCATGTGAAGTGCTGTGCAAGTCTAAAAGTTCTATATAAATATAAACAACTTATTGTATTAATTTTTATTATTCTATTTTATTATTTTATTTGTATCATTATTGCTTCTGTAATTGTGCATGTTTTACTTGTTCCATTGATTCATTCAGTTAAATTCATTCAGTTAAAGTACTTTCTAACAGTTTCTAATGATTAATGATTCAGATTATTTTTTGAGAATTGGTAATAAAAGGTCCGCCTCTTTCCTATTCTTAAAAAAAATTTTCACTTGATCTTTTTTTCTCTAAATGAATTCTATTATAATTTTATCCACTTATCAAGTAATATCTTGGAAAGTTAATCAGCATTGCACTAGAGCCGCAAATTAATTTATGTAATATTATTTTCATTACTTTGACATAACCATTCACAATGGCTTCTTCATTTATTTAAATTTTCCTTTGTTTTGATAAAAAATTTTCATAGCCATATTTTTATGTAAATTCCAATAGTGCCTTGATGGGTTGGAAGATGTTTTTACTAAAAATTTGGAACATTTGTGTATCATCCTTGATCAAGCTAAAACTTCCATTTATGATTCCAATTGTTATATATGTGCTGCCAAAGCAAGGACCATGTTAAAATTTTTAATAGATTCCACCAGCTAGTCATTAAAAGAGGTACAAAGATTATTTCCTGCTATAAAAGAGGATAATCATGGTTTAGACAAAGCCAAAGGTAACAGATTAATAATGGACCATGGATCAGGATACCTCTCTGAGGGAGAAGTCAAGAAAAATAGTTACACTTTTCCATAAAAGATCTCTTGTTATTACTATCAAAAAGAGAAAATGGACTGAGACATAAGTTTTATTCAATATCATATAGAATCATAAAGATAGATGGGCTTTTAGATGCTATCTAATAGAAATTCCTGCAAGGGATAAATCTTCTCTACAACAGTGATGATGAATGGATTTCTGAGACTCATCTCATTAAGCAACCCTTTTAATTTTCACTTTTTGGTGACTATTTGTTGAAAAAATTTTCAGTATACTGATCTAGAATATTTTTCTATTTAACTTGCTTTTATTATAACATAAGAATCCTTATTTTTCTTTTGAAGCCAATCTAGAACATTTGTTCCAAGCCTAGACTAATGTGGAATTCATAAAGACCTTTCAATAAAGAAGGATGATTAAAGTTCAGAGTGCCATATCCTACAGTCATCAGGGGGCCCCCAAACCTGATAGAAATCTGTGGCATGCCTAGAATCATCCTGTCCCAATCAACTGCCTCTCTTCTGGGTTTCAGAGACATAACTAACCATATCTAAGTAAAGGAGAAATAAATTTCTTTGAAGTGTGACTACTAGGGAAAGGAACAATTTCATGAGAGAAATTATGAAAACTACAAAAAAGGAAAAAAAATGTCTACAGAACAAGCCCACTTCCACCACTGTTTTTACTGTGATGAAAGGGTTGGGTAGAAGATTAAACCCCTGGAGAAGGAGAAGGAGCAGAGGGTGAATAAATTCCAGAAAGGTGCTTTGTAGACCCTCTAGATTTAATCCCTTTGCTAAAAGCAAAGTCCTGTTAAAAGTGACTATGACTATAAGAGAAGAGGCAAAGTGATCATTGGTGCTAAATGTATTATCTTAATTTGGTCCATTATACTAATAAAAATGAATACTTATTGTTAAACTAGAGAAATCTAGGGAATTAGGGTGGAGCACAGGAGGACAAGATACAATCAGATGATGAGCATTCACTAAACAAGGATAAAATCTGATGTCTGCAGGCTGCAGAATATAGAGAGAGCTCAACCAGTAGGAAATAGGCTCAGTCTTGGAAGAGATAATCTTCAAGATAAATCAATAAGAAGAGTAAAGTCCACTTAATGTTACCTGTTTCTCATATTTTTACTTTTGTCATACCTATTGATATTTAACCTGTGTCTTTGCTACTTTCTCCCAAGTCCTTAAAATATGAATATGCCATAATTTATATATATATATATATATATATATATATATATATATATATGTTACAGAGAAAGAGACAGACAGACAGACACAGAGACAAGAGAGAGAAGGGGAAAGGAGAGAAAAAGAAAACAACAGTTCTATGATATGAGTTCTCATTTTATAGATGGGAAAAATCAGGATCCAGCAGAGTCCACAACTTTCCCACAATCATATGACTAGTTAGAGATTTTATTTCCAGACTGAGAACAATCCCCTTATTTAAAGTCTACCTATATAAATCTTTGGTTGGTTTACTGATTTTAGGCAAGACTGGAACCAAAAGAAAGCCTAGGGCTAGAATAAGAAAGCAGGCCCAGGATAAGAGCCAGAATAAAGATTAAAAGTGAGAACAAAAAATTAAAGCTTACAAAAAAACTAGATAGATTACATAAAATTAATTCCAACTGGAAGAGATATTAAATGTGAGAATGGGACAAGAAAGAAACCATTTCCCCATATCTTTTTTGGGGGGAGGGGAACCATAAAATGATTAAACTTTCTCTGTTTTATCTTAGTGGAAGTTTCAGGGAAGGTATTCATGCTTTGGGTCAGGATTTTCATATGCTCAGGTAATACCCATTCCTAATCAACTGAGCATAGTATTTATATTTTTCTTTCATTTTCTAGGGTTCCAGATAACGGAATACTTTGTTAAGTTTTATTGAAGATTATTGCACTCTTTTGAAAAACACAAAGAAAAGGAGGTTTAGGGAGCAACATAAACAAGTATCACAGCTTTTAGAACTAACATGCTTAATTTAGTATATATATATATATATATATATATATATATATATATATATATATTTATATATATTAGATAATATTTCTGTTCTTTGTAAATGGAAATAGTCCACTGATATTTGCCAAGTTCAGAATAGCAAAAAGTGTAAAATCTTTCAAAGAAAATTACTGTATTTTTTTTCTAAGCAAAATACATTAAAAAGAAATCTTTGTAACATCACTTACTCTGAATGTTTATGCTTTTTTGATAAGTGCTGTGCAATAAATCTCAAAAAAACACATAATATTCATTTTTAAACAAAGAATGATCCTTTATTCAACAGAACCATAATTGTTCAACATCAAAGGGATGGATTTGAAATTGACACTATAGGCCTATCATTTTGGCAGTTCCTTAAAGATCTTTTTTCCTTGATTGAATCTTGTTCCTTCTCAACAGCCAGTTTCAAGTACCATGTAATTTTAATCACATAATAGAAATCCACTAAATAAAATAGCACCATGAAGCTTACCAGTAGATCATTTTTCTGACTGAGTTTAGGAAAGTTTCCCTCTTTTCCTACCCCAGCCCCCCCCCCCCCCCCCCCCGCCTCAGCATGGTTGTGAAATCCATAAGGGAAACACCAATGCTCACTTTTAGGCTTTACTACAATTTGTAAAATAGTTAAAACATTAAAAATAAGGATGTGTGAGTATACTTGTAATAATTTTAGTTTTTATTTTTAGATAAATCACCCATCCCTGTGTTAAACTTTATTTTCTGAAAATTATGAATATTCTAAGATGTTGCTATGACCTGAAAGATTAGAAGCTGTATGAGGGAAGAAACAGTGTCATAATCACCTTTGTTTGTGCCTTCCCTGGTAGACTGCTTAATACCAAAATGGTTCTCAATATGTGATTATTAAAGGAAAGCATTTTCTTGTTTGCATAAGATTAGTACCAATTAATATTGTGTAAAGATATATTAGTCAACTGAAACTCCTTAGAAAACCATATGTAAAAAACATTCAATTTTCTACAAAGAGCAGTAAATCCCAAATTTGCTGTTCTGTAACTTCAAGTAAGTCACTTAACATCCTGCTTTCTCAGTCTTTTCATCTATAAAATGAAACAATTGTAGCAGATGATACTAAATATGTCTCTTTTAGCTCTATGACTCCATGAAATAAAAAAACCTGAAATTTGAAAAAAAGGAGCATGGAGTCACACTCAGGATCTAATGAACAGTGAATATTAGGGGAGATCCAGAATTTTTTTATTCCTTGCTATACTTTTGCAGCCACTTTCATGGGCATATAATAATAATAATAATAATAATAATAATAATAATGATACATTTTTTCAGTTCTGCTGTGATTGTTGATTTCAAAAAAAATTTTTAAAAGATAAAAGATGAGGTGGCTAGGTGGCACAGTGGACAGAGCACTGGCCCTGGAGTCAGGAGTACCTGAATTCAAATCTAACCTCAGACACTTAATAATTACCTAGCTGTGTGGCCTTGGGCAAGCCACTTAAACCCATTTGCCTTGCAAAAAAAAAAAAAACCTAAAGAAAAAAAGATAAAAGATAATTACCTAAATTGAACAAAAAGTTATCTTAAAGGCTCTCTTCCACCTAAGTATCTCCAATAAATATGGCTAAAACCAGACAAAATTCTATGACAGAATCCACTATGGAGACAACTGGGTTTAGTGACCTACACAGAATCTGCATGGGGCATGAAAGAGGGGGACATATGCTCACAAAAGGTGTTCATCAATGGATAGAGGTAAAAAAGGATGAACTAGGCAAGACCCAATCAAATAAAAGAAGATTCCATATTGATGGGTGTATACTCTAAATGTTTCTGATTATAAACAAATGATTTCATCAAACTCTGGAATAAAATACGGTGAGTTGAGTTCATATTCATTGGAAAGAAATTTCACTAACCATTCCCAAGCCAGTTGAGATCTCTTATCTAGGGAAAAGTATGTTTAGAGCATTAGGATTCAACAAGTGTGAAATTTCTCCTAGCAATTTTCCCCACACACATACATAACTCATATAACCAGAGAGACCATTCTATGTTTCAAGAAATCTTCCCTTTATCCAAGGTGATTCTCTTTTCTATCTCTAAATCCCTTTCTTTCCATATTATGATTTCTCAATGCCTTCAAATTTCTAAGGCCTTGGATGAAAAGAGCTCTGTTTTAAACAATGGCTTCAAGGAGGAAAGTATCCCAGAAATGTTTTTTTTAACATCTCCAGGTTGTAGAATGAGTACAATGTGATGATTAGGCCCCAGTGAAGAAAGAGTACTGGACTCTAGATCTAGGAAAACTTTGTTTTAAAGCATGCCTCAAATATTTATACTTTATAACAATGGGCTTATAACTGTCATGTGAATTCTCTGAGTCTTTTTTTTATTAATAAAATGGGAAAATAGAGATAGTACCTTCTTCAAAATATTATTTGGACAAAATGATCCAAAGCTTATGAAGTTTTCAATATAATTCAAAATGCTTTAACTTTTTTATGATTGAGAGCTCCTTTTGACAGAAGGGAAGAGTCTGAACTATAATATGGGAAAAAGGAATGTTTATTTTTGCAAAGGAAAATTCTGCTTAGATTACAATTTTATAAAATGTTTTACAGCCAAATGCAAAAAGAAAACATTAATGATGATCAAAATTCATTTTTTGTTGTTTTTTCCAGATAAAAGCATTTTACCTTTGCCTAATGTAACCTAAATTTGTTTCAATAATTGCTATAGCTATGTTGTCTGGAAAGATGGCATTTGTAATACAATGAAAAAAATAAAATTTAGTGGGAAGGAAAATTTTGCAGAATTTGAACATCATAGCATAACACTTGCTATAGTCTTTACACCAGTATACTCTCCCTTCCTTACACAGGGAATAGTTAACTAAGCAGGGGAAATGAGTTCATCCTTTCCCGAAGGCATTATGCATGGTTGAGAACTTAATAATTGATATTTTCAAAGTATTTCTTCATGATCTGTTTAGCTGAGGGCATAACTTAACTCATAATTTTATTAGCTTAGTATTTTCAAAATACTCTACATGCAAGGTGTCATTTGTTTCTCACAACAACCATACAGTCTAAAGCTTATAATACAATTATTACTGCCATTTTAAGGAAAATGGAACTTGACAAAAATGAAATGATTTGTCCAAAGCCATATAGGCATTAAAGTGACAGAGCTCAAAAAGGAACCAAGCTCTTCACTCACCAAATCCAATAAGCATTTTTTTCCTTCTTCCAAGATGATCCTTTCAATTTTACTGATTAGATGGTTGGTTGATTGATTTGTGTCCTTCTTTATCCAAGAGGATCAAAATGACATCATTGTGTTAGAGACAAGTTACAGTGTGGCCAACTGTGGCTAATCAGGTCAACATGAACTTAGAATACTCTACAACAAACCTACAAATGTAGGTTCTCTACACTTGCACATCTCACATTTCCTTTAAACTTCTTTTTCCTGCCTTGCTCATAGGGTACAGCATCCTCTCTGATGAGGATGTGCCATACTGGATGGTCCAGTGCCAGTGTCTCCCATGATGCACAATAAATTTCAAAGTTCTTAAAAGAGACTTTGTATTGCTTTTCTGACCATCCTGTGAGCATTTGTCCTATGAGAGTTCATAAAAAAGTCTTTTTGTTAAGTATATATTTGGCATTCAAACAATGTGGCCAGTCCATTGGAGTTGTGATGTCTGTAATAATGTTTGAATGCTTGGCAGCTTAGCTTGAGAAAGGACCTCAGTGTCTGGTATCTTCTACTGCCAGGTGATTTTCAGAATCTTCCAAAAATAATTTAAAAGGAAGCAATTCAGTTTCCTGGTATGGTGCTGGTAGACTGTCCGGATTTCACAATCATACAATAGTGAAGTCAGCACAACAATATATTTTAGTGGCTCCACATATTAATTGCCATACTAATTTGTGATATGAAGGGACACATTTGAAATCAATAATTTAAAATTAGGGCTGTCAGAGGACATGAACATATCCTCAATAACAAATAGAAAATGCTAGTTAATTTGGTAGTTTTTACTTTATTTAATAGCTAATAATAATAGTTGACATTTATACAGTACTTTAAGGTTTGCAAAATGATTTACAAATACTATCTAATTTTCTCCAATGCTGGGAGTTAAATAACCAACTCTTTATTAGCTATTATATCCATTTAATAGATGAAGAAACTGAGGCAGACAGACTAAATCTCATCATAATCTCAAATAATTGTTTGAGGCCAGATGTGAACTTGGGTCTTCCTGATTCCAAGTTCAATGCTTTCTTTACTCTGCTACCTAGCTGCCTCTAGGGTCATAGATTTAGCATCAGAAGACATCTTGGAGACCATTGAAGCTAATCCCCTTGTTTTATAGAAAAACTGAATCTGTGAAAGGTTAATGACTTAACCACAGTAATAATAAGTGCCTCAACTCGTGTTCCTTCAATCTATTTCCACTTCTCTCCTCTACTCCATGACTATACCAACAAAGTCTGCAAGAATACAAAATACTTCTTGACATAACTGATGAAGTTGTACAAAAAACAAAAAAAATTCATGGAAAAAATTAGATCCTTTCTCATTTAAACAAAATTAAATAAATCTATTATATTATCCTTCCATTCCATTTTCTTTTTTATTAACATTTTATTTGTTTTCCAATTATATACAATAGTAGTATCTACCTATCATTTTTATAAAGTTTTGAATTTTACAATTTCCCCCCTTCCCTCCCCCCCACAGAAGGCTGTCTGATAGTCTCTACATTCCATGCTACTCATTGATCGAAATTGTCCATTCCATTTTCTAGAGCACAAAAGAAACATTTATGAAAACCTAGTGGACAAAAAAATATGTATAGTGTTCATATTGTGACATTTTTGTTCAAGCAACTCCACTTATTTCATGGACTGGCACTGATAATGGATAATGGATTGGGAACAAAACTGGAGAAGAGCAGCCTAGATCATATATTAGAATATGACCAGTTCTTGCAGAAATCCCAAACTTTTCCTTGTCTAAGCAATCTATCTTTATTTGTTTAAATTGGATTTTTTTAAGTAATACTAATCACAGGTCTTGACTGAATGACTATAACTCATGAGACCCTAGGATCTCAGAAGAATCAAAACTGCAAGTGATTCATAAGGTCATCAAAAGACATAGACAGTAGACTGTTATCTCCTTGAAGGCAGAGATTCTTATGTCCCTAGAACAATACCTCGTATATGGTTGAGAGAAATATTTATTGAATTCAACCAAGGTGGACTAGAGCTTATTGTCAATAAGAACTTGTTTAAGCATGATATATCATAAGGGAAATGTCTAACTGGAGAAAGAAAAGGATTGATCATGCAATAAGTAAGGGATGGCAGCCCAAATGCTGCACTGGTATCCAAGAAATATGAAAAGTAACAGAGGAAAGCCTTAAGTATGTAGAATAAAAGTCTAGAGTTGGGGTCAGATCTGGATTAACTAAAACTTGGCAAAACTTTTTTAGACTCTTTGAGCTTCAGTTATTTCATCTGAAAAATGAGGAAGATAAATCCTGTAATACCTACCATATGGGATGGTCATGAGGCTCATATGTCCTTTGAAAATTTTAAAGTACTTTGTAAATGTTAATAATCATTATTCATTTCATTGTCCTACATGAAGATTTCCAGAAAGACATGAATAAGAGTCACATATGATGATTAGGCATTTATGATTTATAATCTGTGTCTCTAGAAAGAAAATTCATTGAAATTTTCAAAGAAAATATACTTAACCTCTTTGGGTTCACCCCTACCTGACTCTCTTCCTGTCCCCATCTCTTCTAGAAGGCAAGATAGCACTATATCGACAAAGGAAGTAGCACAATCTGCAAACTGATTCTATTAGATAAAGCTTTCATTCTTTATTTCCTCAGGAGTGTAGAACCTTTTTTCTGCTAAGAGCTACTTGGATATTTATAACATCATCCAAAGGTCATATTTGGTCAAACCATTATTTCACCCCTAAAAAGATGCTAGATTTATTGGACTGGAGATTCCCCCCACCCGCCCCGCTCTAAGTCAACATCTAAGCTAATTGAAGAAAAATTAAACATTAAGAAAAACCAAGGGAGATTTGCTTGATAAAAATCAGAGAAGGAGAGAAGATGTATAGAGACTCTATGGTTGTTTTAACAATATTGTTTAGTTCTAAATGGTGTATGAAGGATAAAGAAGTTAGACACTGATAAGAAGAATAACAATTGAGATGATGAAGGCCTATGAGTCCATACCATGTGAGGATCACCTGGAAAATCTAGGGATCTTTTCCCTGGAAGAGAAAATATTGGGGGGGGAGAGTGATATCCTTTTCTAGTCATCTGAAGGGCTACCAAAGATAGGTAAATTAAGTTTGTTCTTAGATGAGAAGATTGGAGTAGATAAACTCTAGGGACCATTCTACTTCTATTTGATCTTTAGACACTGTTAGATCTAAGTAAAAAAAAAAGATTGTTTTGTAAGGTAATGTCTCCCTTTTCTCTCAATGGGGATCTTCAAGGAAAGATCAAAGGGTATCTTGTTGATTATGTTATAATGGGCATTCTTTATTGATAATGGATTGAACTGTATGTCTAATCATGTGTCTTCTAATTCTGAGGGTCTGTACTATTCTGCTGAAGCTTTTGTTCTACCTTTAAAGATATCTCCTTATAGACAGTATGAATAATCTAAATGACATCATGGAGAGATGACTGAGTATATCTCCTTATGGACAGAGAGTAATTTTGATCTGAGTATTAGTGAACTCATTCATACCTCATTGAGGATGCAAGTTAAAATATATGTCCTATTCTTTACTATTAAATTTTGCTTTATTCATTCAGACATCAATAGAACATTTTAGAAAAAGTTTTGTTGATATGTTTTGTTTTCAATATCATCCTCATTTCCAAAAGAAATAGAGTCTGATCTCAAAGAATATCTTTCTTTGAGAAGGAAACATCATTTGATTTTCTGGTTCTGCTCATTTTATTTTGCATTAATTTATTTAAATCTTACATGTCTCTGAATTCTTCATATTGATAATTTCCTATAATCTGGTGATTTGTGATTATTTAATGTACTGCAATTTGCTTAGATATTTTTCAGATGAAGAGGGTTTGCTTTGTTTCCAGTTGCTTGGTATTATAAAAGTGCTACTGTTGATATATATGGGACTTCTTTTTTTGTCTTTCAACTCCTAAAGTCACATGTCTTCCATTGAAATCTCTGGGTCAAAGGTAGAGACCTTTGGTCCTGTTTTCCCTTCTGGAAGAGAGTTGAATGAGAAGAATCTAGAGAAAAAGAAAAGGTGGTGTCAGTGATCACTGAGGGAAAAATAGAGCACTAAATTCTGGGGGAATTCAAAGATGAAAGAAAGGGAGAAGGAGAAATTGAACTGGGACTGAGAATTTCCTCTGGGGGAGTTGATGCCAAGCATAATCCCCCTCAAAATACCACACACACATGTTAACACATATGGCTTGGCTGTGAGTTTGCCGAAGCACAAGTCAAAACTTGGGAATTGTGTTGTAACGATGTAAACCAACAAATTGGCCAAAACTTACACTGGCTGAAAAGTATGGGTTTGCTTCCTTCCTTTTTTGCCTTTCTTCCTTCTCTTCTTCCTTCCCTCCCTCCCTTCCTCCCTCCCTTCCTTCCTTCCTACCTCTTTCTTTCTTTTTTCTTTCCTTCTTTTCTTTCTTTTTGCTTTCCCTCACAGCAAAGCAAATTGTCCTGGGAAATTGAAATATCCCCTTTCAATTGTATGGTAAGTTTCAAATGCTAAAAATGATATTTCTCAACTTTTGAATTAATACTGCTTCTTGTGCAAATAAGTGACAATTAGGATTGTTTATCTCAGTGTAGTGATGGATCACCAAAGCATCAAGACTTAAGATGTCAGAAAACTATGAGGTAATTTATTGGGTCATCCCCCATTTTATACCCATAGCACTGAAAGGATGATCTTTTTATTTCCTTCTCTTTTTGTCATTGATTTTCACAGGAAGTCTATACACACACACACACATACATATATATATATATATATATATATATGCATTATATACATATATCATACATCAATATATACATATATAAACATAATGATGCTTATCCTTTGTTCTCTACGAAGACCATGACATCAGGTTGGTGACACTATGATAAGCACATGAATTGGATTTGAGTGAGGGGCGCTGTGCTAAGTCACCAGCTTTACTTTCTCCTGAGCTATCTAAGTCCAGTAACCAGAGATGAATCAGGACAATGGTAGATGGCTCTGGATATGACGCAATCAGTGTTAAATGACTTGCCCTGGGGTCACAGAGTCAGTAAATGTCAAATGTATGATTTGAACTCAAGTCCTCCTGACTCCAGGGTTGGTACTCTATTTACTGTACCATCTAGCTGCCCATGTATGTGTATGGATATATACATATACATACATACATATACATTGGTGATTTCTTATGTGTGTGTATGTGTTACATATAGAGTATTATATATACAACATATATATATGTGTGTTTATTGAACTATATAATATATGATATACACACACATTAATAAACAGTGGAATTTCAACAATATCTCTCAGGAGTCTTTTATCAATTCTCTAAGTGACATTCCATTAGTGCACTTGAATTTTTAATATGGTGACTCATAGACTACAAATTTATTAAATTTCAGGTGCTTAGAAACACAAAGAGCAAAATTTCCACTATTGTGGAGGATGATTTTAAAAAAAAACATACAAAGTTTAAGACTCTTGAAATGCATAATATTTCAAAGGGAGGAGATTTTCACAGATAAACCCTTCTCATTTTAAGTTCATATTCATTTCTGAAACAGAGACAAAAGCATCTCAAAAAACCTCCCAAGAATGTTATCTTTTATACTCAACCCCAGTATTTGCTGCCAATCCCAAAGCTCACAAAGCTGATTTTATGAGTACAGACTCTGTTCATGTAGCAAACATCGCCAAGTAAATGGTATTATTTAGCCCCAAATGTATTTCCCCCTCCAGCTCTGTTTCACTACTCTTAATAGCAAGCAAAGGTATTGAGAAAGCAACCCTAAAATTTCTATAGGTAGGACAATTTTAAGAACTAAATGATTGGACTGTAGACACACTTGGGCCTTTTTCCAAGAATCACTGGCATTGGCAAATGTCTCCTCACTAATCTTTTCCATAAGACTCTTCTCCACAGTCCTAAATTATTTCAAATTAGATTTATACACAGATTGATCTATTAACAAACATTAAGTACCAAACCAGTGTTTGGCCTCAGAACACAAAGACTAAACCTTTTTTTTCAAGAAGCTTACATTCTTACTGGGATAGACAACATGTGCTTAAATGTATAACTAGTTCCTGAGTAGTGCGTGCAGGGAATCCCATGACTTGTTCACATTATTTGAATTTACACTGCAATAGACAATCACATTTAAAACAATTACAATTTCTAATAGTGTGAATTAAAATATACATGTATACCCAAGGACTTCATGGAATTCAGTATTCTTACTACTAAGGACCTCTCTCTACATAGAAAATAGACAAAATATGACAAAAGATCATTTTTAATTGGAATGGTGACAGAAGTACTAATGACTTAGGAGATCCATAAAGTATCATGTAGAAGGTGACACCATATAAATTTCAAAGGTAACTAGGGATTCAAAGAGGCAAAAATAAGGAAAGAGTACATTGTAGGCAGAGAGGAAAACCAAGGTAAAATCACAGAGATAAGGAAATAAAGTATTATGGGAATAGGAAAAAAAAGTAATTATAATGACCACAGAATACATGAAGGGGTGTAAGGAAAATTGAAGCAAGGTTATGAAGGTTTTAAAATGCCAAAAAAGAAGTTTCTATTTGCTCACAGAATTAATGGTGAAGGAGCAGCTAGGTAGCGCAGTGGATAAATCACTGGCCCTGGAGTCAGGAGTACCTGGGTTCAAATCTGGTCTCAGACATTTAATAATTACCTAGCTGTGTGGCCTTGGGCAAGCCACTTAACCCCATCTGCCTTGCAAAAAAAAATACCCTAAAAAAAGAATTAATGCTAAAACTAAAGCTTATTGAGTAGGATGAAGACATAGTCATATCTATGCTTGAAGAAAGTCAGATTATCAGACATGTTATATGTCGAAGGTTATGGGGGAAGATTTAAAGTAAGGGCAATAATTTGGAAGGTACTGCAATCATCCAAGTGGGACATGATGACTGTCTGTTCTATGTGGGTGGTGAGAAGAGAGCAACAATGCAGGAGATGGGGAGACAGAAACAGCAAAGTTTGGCAAGTGATTGGATATACAAAGTAAGAATGAAGAGATGAGAATGATACTGAGACTATAGGCCTGATGGACTCAACAGATGATTCTCTACAGTAATAAGGAAGTTGGGAAATGAAAGGGGATCAATTCCCATACATTTATTAAATTCCTACCATGATTCAGACAAGGTGCCAAGCCCTAGAAAGATAATGAGTTCCTGTTTTGGATACGTTGAGTTTGAGATGACTGAGGCATCCACTTGGAAATATCAACTAGGTAGTTAGTTAAACAGAACTGGAACTCAGGAGAGAGACTATATCGTATAATACAGAAATAATTTCTCAGAATATTAGAGCCATAAAATCTGTTACAAATGCAATGAAAGACTTTGTGTCCAAATGATAACCAGTTCAGAAGTTGGATCAAAAGAAAAAGGAAGCTCATTTACCAGCTAAAGCAAAGTTTCTAGGGAGGTCGCAGGTTTTATCTCTTTTGGTCTGGTAGCAATGGGCAGTGGTAGTGAGAAATTTGCTCTAACCCTAGGAATCCATGGATCTCCCCAAAGGTAAATTTGTATGATCACCCAAACAATGTGTTGCAATCAGGTTATAAATAATCTCATCTGAAATGAGGCCTTTCAAGGACCAAACCCAATGCTGAATGTTATCTATGGAAATATTGGGTAATAATAGTAATGGATATTAGAAGAGAGAGGGATTTAAAGGTACCTAGCTTCCTAAAGTACATTCCCTTCATTCCCCCCAACCTCCCCATAAAGAAGATTTGCTTTGTAATTCCTAGAAAAGCTATGTATTTCCTATGCCTAAGATTTCATCCATGCAAGGAACCCCAGAACAAAGACTTTCTCCAATGTGGATAGGTATCAGGGATACAAAAATACAAATAAACAGTTTTCTGTCATCAATTTGCCTACTTAGAAAGATACAAAATTTGAAAAATATAAAATGCATACAGAATAATACAGTGTGATTTTTCAATAAGGAGAAATTGTTAATAATTGGTTGGATCAAGAAAGACCTCATGCTGATGGAAGCACTTGAACAGAAGGAAGCTGGGGATCCTTTGAAGTAGAAGTAAAGAAGAGTACCTTTCAAACAGGGGGACAACTTGTCCAAAGCCATGGGGGTAGGAGATAAACTATTGTATATGGGGATAGTCTACTTTGACTGGGATGAAATATGCATTCAAACATATTTACTGAGTACCTACCTAGTGTGTCCAAAGTCCCTTTTAAGGAGGGGCAACCAGGTGGCTCAGTGGATAGAGCACCGGCCCTGGAGTCAGGAGGACCTGAGTTCAAATTTGACCTTAGACACTTAATAATTATTCAGCTGTGTGACCATAGGTAAGTCATTTAATCCCATTGCCTTGCAAAAACAAAGAAAGAAAAAGAAAGTCCCCTTTCAATTGAATGTAATCCAAATCTTTTCCTCCCATCAAACATCTTAGTTTCTGATACACTGAGAAAGCACATTGAAAACAGAATGGAGGAAAGTCAAAAGGAAAAATAAGAGAAGGGAAGGGAAGGATGGAGAACTACTTGTTCATAGGAAATATAATGCTTCCTTTACTTCGATTTAACTGTCCATTAAAGGGTTACATGGCCCTATTCTACTCTCTAGACTCTAGAGCTTTGAATTTAGAGTCAGAAAGAGTTTGAAACTTGTCTTTGTTATCATCCTTAGGCAAACCACTTAACATCTTTTTTTAGCTTCATTTGTCTCATCTGAAAATGAGAAAGTTGGACTCAATGACATCTAAGGTTCTTTTTCAGATCTAAACCTATGATCCTATGAAAATGACTTCACTATTTCATATGACCTACCAAAGAATTGACATCATCTAAGCAAGTTTAGCTTACCATTTCAGAGAATGTAGTTGGAGCCAAGATGCAGACTGATTGATCATTTAACTGCCTGAATGGAGGAGCTAATTCATGTTCTGATTGCAAGTCTCCCCTACAACAAAACAGCTCTTTGCAACACTTCTTGTGGGGAGCCAGTCCTACTTCAAAGGGGCTACTGCCTCCTGGGACTCCATACACTATTTTCTTTATACTATGCCAAAATGTTTGTTTTCCATTACGTAGACATGGATTAAATATCACTTACGTAAAGGAATGTGAATCACAGAAAAAGGATGATGTTACGTGTTCAGAGATGCCAAAGTGATCAGAAACACTTTAGAGATGAAGTCTAACTCATTACCTACCTCTAATATTTCAGACGATTGCACAGGGGCTGCTGAAAGATTCTACAAACAATATGTAAAGGAGCCATTAGCATGAGGCACTTAGCAAGTTGGACATGTTTGGGTATAGTAAATGTGTATGTGCTCAAATCACTTAATCCTATTACCATTAGCAAATACCTGGTAGCTGACGCATTTTCTCACTGGCACCCTTTTAAAGAACTATAATGGTTCAGCCTTGTGGTGTTATCATCGAATGAAAGGTGAAGTTTCTCCCTGCCAGGCTTCTTTGCAAAATCAAGAGACTAAATTGTTTCTAGAATTCTAACTACATTTTTCCTATACACAATGTTATATGTAGTGGTTAGGTTCTCAGGACATCTTACAATGGATAGAGAGCCCTTTCAACTAGGAAAAAACAAACAACTAATTTACTAGTTAATCAACTTCTAATAGATATGTTCTAAGGCTATCTATTATTGCACATATTTTCCTTTCAAAAAATCATTTGATCAATCAGATCTGAGATCAAAGAAATAATTGTAATCAGTGAAGGACATGATAACCTGAAAAATGGTTAAGTAGCCAGACTTCTCACAAGCAATATAGCTATATTGAATAAGAAAGTCAAGAGAATAGATGATTGACTGACATATACTATTGTGAACTTATCAATATTGATGTGCCTTTAAAAGGATACCCTCTATAAATTACCAAATACTTATCAAATACCTGCTATATGGGGGAGCTAGGTGATGAAGTGGATAGAGGAAAAAGAGCTTGGATTTAAAAAGATTCATCTTCCTGAGTGTAAATCTGGTTTTAGACCCTAACTGTGTGATCCTGGGCAAAGCACTTAACCCTATTTGCCTCAGATCCTCATCTATAAAGTGCGCTGGAAAAGAAAATGCCAAACTACCCTAGTATCTTGGCCAAGAAAATCCCAAATAGGGTCATGAGTGGTTGGACACCACTGAAATAATTGAACAACAACAATCTGCTGAATATCAAGCACTATAATAAGAACTGAGTGTAGATTGAAATTCTTATTCTTAAACTCCTACTCTCACTTCATTATCAATACCACCTGCTCCTATGAAGGGAATCCTTCAGAACTCAAAATGTATTTTTAATTATTATGCCATTTCTTCCTTAGATCCCCCACCTTTGTTTCCATTTCAAATGCTGACTGACATCTTTTACTTGCCAAAGGCCATCCCCTTTATTTTCTCACTCTTGGACATGACTCAATGTTTATACTCTATGTGCATCTACCACAACTCCTCAGATTTCCTTAACAGTGTCAGCAAGAGATAAAAGACATTCCTTACTGTTGAGGAATGAATAATATTTTCAAAAGCAATTGACTCCTCTGTGTCCTGACCTTCTGGGGAAGAAATGCAGGGGAATACTGATATTCTCAAAGCTCCTCTTTACTAAAAAAGAATCACATTGGCATGTAGAAAATTATTTACTTTTTTACCATAATCATATGGTGTTTATATATGTGTGTGTGTATTAAATTCTATTCTGATACCTTATTGTTGCATAGAGACTACTCTGAGTTCTCAAACATGTTAATGGAGCAAAAGCTCTGGCAGGTTCTATGATGTTGGAAAGACTTAAAATACAGATTTTGTATGAGGCTATCTCTACTTTCCAAGGACTAAACTTTATAATTACCTTGAAGCTTTATCTTTAGTATACTCTCTATTTAGTGATGAATTCTTTGGGAGTTTGGAAAAACTAAGAAGAAATTGATTTATGTATCATTAAAGATAAATTAAGTCAATATGCTGAATTAAATTTCTGTGAGCAAGGGACTTTACCAACACACAATCTCCTATATCTCTTTCTGCCTTCCTTATGCATTTGATCAAACATCTAGAATAGATATAATTAATGGAACATCCACAGACATGGGTGTCCATGGAGCTAATCACCTATAATATTTGCTCAAGCTATGAACTCAGAAGCAAGAAATATTTCACCTTTATCTTCATTTACCAACAACTGAAATTTAGTATTTTCTTCATTTATTTAAAAACATTATTCTAGGGCAAGCTACTTAACCCCATTGCCTTGCAAAAAAAAACCATTATTCTAAGAATGATCTCATAAACTTCACCAGATCAAAGGAGTCCATTAAATATATATATATATATATATATATGTATTCATATGTATGTATGCATGCATATATCATGTACATATATATGGATAGGTAGGTATATAGATATACATACATATGCGTATATATATGTAAATGTTGAGTGGTGAAGATGAATATATCCAAAAATTTCAGAAAACTACTTCGAATATGCTTCTTTGAAGCCAGAAACCCAGATTGCCAATAGGTTATAGAATAAATATTCTTATGTAGATGCTGAAATAACTTCTATTAAAGACATGTAAGAAAGCCAAAGGAGGCAGATTGCAGTTAGTATAGCTTAAGTGAGTGAATGAATTATATTTATGATGCCATTTTTTCATTGGACATTGATTAAGATACAGCTTGAATATGACAATGGAAAAATATTCGAAGGCTAGTTAAATGAATATAGACTAAGTCCTGGAAGGCCCAAAGAGGTTATCTTGGCCAACCCTCTTATTTTACATATATAGAAGCCAAGGCCTAGAAAAGAAAAATAACTCTCTGGAGGTGACAGAGAACCACAATCTGAACTTGTCTTCTAATTTCAGTTCCAGTTTCTAACCATGTGCTGCATCTTGATGATAGATCCAAATCTCACTACAATAATAAAGACTGGACACTCTGTGGAGCATTACATTAGTTCCAGAGGTTGACATCAAGTCAATCTCATACTCACGTTATTTGGCTTCCAAAAATATGTGTTTGCCCTTTGAAGTTTTTTGCTTTGAAACTTCCTTTCATTAAGCTTGTATAATAGGAGTCCAAGGTTGCTAATATGTCGCAGATTAAATTATCAGGGGAATTACTAATTTTACACTGAGCAAATCCATTCTGATTCCTCAGAATATTATCCTAAAGTCAAATTGATAACACTTTCATATGCAGAAGGGAACATGTATGACTGTAGCTATTACCAGTTAAAAGTCATCAGTCTGCAAATGATGAATAGGTTGTTTGCCCAAAATCCCTCTTTTGAATAGTTGCTTGAAACTCAGGATATATTTTCTCATAATTCTATCAGTATTCATTAGGTATTCAGACCATCCCACAAAAACCAATATAAGCAATAATGAGGCTGAAGTATGGTACTGATATTTCTGTTTCAACTATATATCTCATCTGTCATTCATAACACTATTTCTATGGGGAAAAGCATCATGTGTTCCAGAAAGCCAAGAGCAAATGTCCATTGCCCAGTAGAGGAGACTCCTGGTTCTTGTAAGCAGCAAAGGGAGAAGCTCCCAAGTTAGGGGTTAGTGGCTCCATCAGGGTCAGTAGGAGAGTGAATTTTTTTTGTCTTTCATTTTCTCAGAAGATCAATAATATAATAGGGTTGTAACTTGAATCATGAGTGAATTAGATTTAAGTGAGGCAGTCATCAGCTTCACTCTTTCTTCCAGAGTCATTGAAATCCAGTGGCAAGAGAAAAGTCAGGACAACTAGTGAGGGCCCTGGATGCAATGGACAATCTTGGCATCTTCAATATTTACCTAGGTTCTAAGTACACCACAATTCAGCTACCTTGGAACATATTATTCTCATCTTCCCATTCAAGCAGGGTAAGTTTTCATATGATTGGGATAGGCATCCCCCCCAACTCAGTCATGGGTTAGGGGAAGAGTGAATAACATACTCCTGATAACAGCAAGTTAACATTCTTCATGTACATGAGAGAAGATAATGCTTTTAGGCAAATAAATTTTTAAATGCATTGGTTAGAAGGAAAAAACAAATTAGCCAAGAAAATATAAGACTGAATGGCTAAAGGACACTTGATGCTACAGTTTATGTCTTCAGCCTATCATATCTGCAGATCATTTATAAATTGAACTTTTGTATTTCAGAGACCATCTGCATTTATCCCATTTGTAATGGGCCAAAGTATTATCTTTTGACATTTATTCATTGGCAAATTTATTTTTGTTCTAAATAATAATTTTTATTTACCATAACTTTACAGGTTTGGATTTCAATGAATAAGTGAATGAATGAAAAGCCATTTATTAAGTACTTACTCTGGGTCAGGCAGAGTGCTAAGTACTGAAGATAGTAAGAAGTAGCAAGGAGACTTGGCACAAAGATGTCCAAAGACCAGCATCATAAGTCTGGGTCATTTAGTCCTAGAGAGGTTGATTGTTTCCTCATAGGTACCATGCCTGAGTTTAAGCAATAGCCACAAGGAAAGAAACATATTTGAATAGACAGACAAGTGGCCTTGGCTTTCTCTGGGCATGGATAATTGATAGGATAGGAATAGCAATTAGATTTATAATTTTATTGGTGCAGGAACCCTTCTTTGAGGGGATATCTTCTACCTATGTAATTTATACTTCCTCCATAACTTATTGTCTTAAAATTTTGTCCATTGTGAGGTTAAATAATTGATTCAAAGTCACATGGTCAGTCTGCATCATAGTCAGTATTTGAACTCAGGTCTTAATGACACTTAAGTCACTTTCTATCCACTCTACAACACTAGAGTCCAGGCAGAAGAAAAGGGCAGCATGAAATGGAAGGCAAATGGTCAGATAGGAAGCCCTATTTCACTACTCTTCTTCCTCCAAAGGTT
The DNA here is from genome assembly GCF_037893015.1 of Macrotis lagotis. NCBI lineage: Eukaryota > Metazoa > Chordata > Mammalia > Peramelemorphia > Peramelidae > Macrotis > Macrotis lagotis. Next base: position 141,103,203 of record NC_133662.1, on the reverse strand, counting down.
GGAGATTAAGTAAGAGATGACACAGTAGAAGATATAAATCCTAACCTCCATTAATTTTCCTCTTCCTCTTCCTTCAAGGGACAGGTATAATAGGAGACAGAAGGATTGAGATCAAAGGATAATTTGCTCCTCTTCTGTGTCACAGGCTTTCTACATCTCCAGAGAGGTCAGAGAAATGTCTGACTTCCCTTGCCACTTGAGATACGCAGGTGTCACAAGTGGACAGAAAGGGGTCAGTCATTAGAACTTCCCAAATAGAAATCTGGTTTCTTGCCACTTTCCCTCAGAGCACAAGAGGAAATACTCATCTGAGTATAGAGATTAAGCCATGAAATAATTGTTGGAAATAGATGGGAAGGGGGCCACACACCAGGATGAAAAGCAGTCACACCAGGGACTGGACAGTTAAAAAGCATATCTAGGAAAGGAATAAAGGTACCCTTTAGAGGGCAATCATTTAACAGTCCTGATCTCAACAGTTAAAGGACCTCTTCCATTGGTTCTAGGAATTAGATAGTGAGTGAGTAGGTTACTCCAAAATTGTCAAAAATATTCAAGGCTTAAATACAGACAACACCTTTGTCTTCTGAAAGAAAATAAAAGAGATTTACCCAAATCAGAAGTTACCTAATCTTAGATGGAACTTTTTTGGGGATCATAAAAATAAGCTAGGATATTCTGGAGTATCTCGAATTGGCCCTTGAGAGTCAATTATTAAATTTTCAGTATAAGCGTTTAGAAATCAGTAAATGCTATAAATAATGATTTGGTTTATTCTTTTATTAATTATTTCATTTTAAGAAAGAGGAAAAATGTTAATAATAAAAATTAAACATAAAAACATATCCCGCCTATCTCCTCTGACATCAGAGACAGTGGGATTTTTGCTGTACCACAATATCCTTCAACTATTGAATTTCAAAATTTTCATTTATACATATGCCATGCTTAGTATGTATATGATAATGACTTTCTATAGAACTGGTATAAAGATATTTACATGCTTTAGGCAAGGATTAAAAATGTATTCCCAACTGAGTTCAAAACTGGTCTCAGACAATTAATAATTACCTAGCTGTGTGGCCTTGGGCAAGCCACTTAACCCCATTTGCCTTGCAAAAACCTAATGTATTCCCGGAGAGCAGCTAGATGGCTCAGTGGAAAGAGCACTGGCCCTGGAATCAGGAAGACCTGAATTCAAATCCGACCTCAGACACTTAATAATTACTTAGCTGTGCTTGGGCACGTTACTTAACCCCATTGCCTAAAGTAACTAAAATTTTTTTAAATGTATTCCCTGTAGCATTGTTCATGCCTTTTGGCATGACAAAATAACGCCTTAGACTACCCCAAGAGAAGAATCCTTTGGTATTTTTCCAGTGCCCACACATAGTAGACCCTTAATAAATATTTATTGAATTGCATTGTGCATTTCATAGATATGTGCATCTCAATAATAAACTACCAGTTTAGAAAAGTCAAGATGAAATATGCCACCCATTTCCCACCAAAGAAGTGACTAACTTAAAATTCAGAATGAGACATACATATTGAGACATGGTCAGTATGGGGTTTATTATTCATATTTCCCATAGAGTTTTATAGTCTTTTTGTTGTTTTCTAGTGTTTGATTGAAAATGGTAGTACTGAAAGGGAGATGTAATGAATAAAAACATAATAATTCATCTCAAAAAATATAAAATGTACATACATTTATAAAAAGTAGTATTAAGAAATATGCTGTATTATGCCCACCCCATGATGTTAGCCTTAGATGGTTATCTACTTTACATGTTTCTCTACCTTTAGTCCCTGGTCTGGATTTCCACCAAAATAAAAGGGGGTGGAAAGCTTAGAAGTAACTGCTAGCTATACACAAGGAGTGTTTTTCCATAAGCTAATTAATGCCAAATCAACATGCCATGAAGATTTTAGAATAACTTTTCAATCATTTGCTAGTAAAGCTTCCTCCATCAGACAGGTGGATAACAAATAGTCAGATATTCATTTTCCAGATGGAGATATCATGCATTCACTCCAAAGTTATACTCAGATTCTAGCCAAGAACCAGGATCAGAATTCAAACCTTCAGTGTTGTACTCTAGTCAGTCCTTAGAGTACATTGCTGAGCAATGACCTTGGCAATGCCCTTTCTAAAGTGCCACTGTCATCTCTGAAACCGTGGTCCAATTTTCCCTCCTCTTTTTGTGGACATCGCCAGGACTACAAGCAGGTCACTAATTTTGCTCTGTTGTATCATCATTCATCTTGCACCAGTCGATGAAGGAGAGCACAGCACTGAAGCCAGACAAGTGTAAACATCCACCAGGAGGGACTGAGTAATGGAAAGCAGGAACCTCTCCAATGGCTACTTTCCACTGAAGTACTACCATGAGCTCTTTTTATGAGATCAGCTCCCCCTCATTGGCTACTTTGGCCAAATACAAAGGGAGGAAATATGGAATGATAATCTATTATTCTTCCACCACAGTACTGGATGCATGGCTAAACTAGTTGACAGGCAGGTCATTTAACCCAGAAAAGAATAGAGCAGACTTTCTGTGAATAGTCTGGCTTAACCTTGGCTTTGCAGCACTACAGTTGGAGTCATTGTAAGAAACCAGGCAGCAAAACAGAGGAAGTCACTAAGGGTTTAATTCCATGTTAGAAGAAAACAGATGCACCTAGTTATCCAGCCCAGGTTCTGAAATGACTTGTGATCACTTGTTTCTGATGATAACCCAAAAATGAAGACCAGCCATTAAGCCTAGAAATGGGGTAAGCATGAACACTGGCATCATCCTCCTTGCAAGTTAGCATCACTGTATTGTCCTTAGCATTGTTTGTAGTTACACATAAACCAGAACCAAAGGAGCTGAGGTAAAGTCCTTGACCGGACTGTTTCCTCCAGCTCTTTAGGAATGTTTACTGAGGTGTGGTGTTTTTCAAAGCCTTTAATAAGAAGTACGCCATGTTCTCCAGTCCCTCGGCTTTGCTAAATGTGTGGGAAGGACACACTGTTTCGGCTCCTTTGCCAGGATTCCAAAATATTCTTTGCTGTTGTGAACTCCATGCCATCCTGGGGAAATGGAGAGCAAACAGTCCTGCCATGACCAGAGCTTGGCAGAGCAACTCAAAAGCCAGGTTTTCTAAAGAAGAGAAACCTTAGTCTGTATAAGACACAAAACTTAAGGTGTTTATGAGGGGGATGGACTAGTTCTCTCAGGTACCTTTAAGCTCTACAAGTCTGTGATTCTCATATCCTATGAATAGAAGGCTTTAGGAAGAAGACAAGAATTGGTGGTCTTAATAATGTAACTATTATTTTCATTTCAAAAAGACTTAAGGAAAATATTTTAAAAAAGCAAAATAACATTTAGTTACGTCCTCATGTGTTTTAGGTCTCCCTTGCATTTGTCTTTATTTTATATTTTTGTGGGGTTTTGTTTTGTTTTTTTCTTTGGTGGGTAGGAGTGTTCTGGCCCTGTGTTTCATGATATACAGAATATGGAAATTCTACTAATACAAACCACTTGGTCTTTACTTAAAAGTCTAGTGAGTTGTCTGTGGATCATTGAGAGGTTAAATGATTTGACCTTGGTCACAAAGTTAATATGTGTCTCAGACAAAACTTGAAATCTGTCCTCCATGACTTCATTGCCAATTCCCTATTCACTATCCTACACTGCCACTCTGTCATTTTGTAATAATTATAGAAAATTAATAAATCCATGCATTTTATCAGCCAACAAATCATAGTCTAAAAGAAATAAACATTGAAAACACATACACACACATGCCCTATTTACATATAGAATATTCAGTGGAAAGCTCCTCAAAATGCATCTATTACAACCTGTAGCTCAAAAAGATTACCCTCTTCTATATCTCCAAGGAGTTGTCACAAAATCTGTACTTGAAAACCTGTAGAGAACAGTGACAACAACAAATGGAGGAGAGGTAGTGCCTCATAGGATATTCCAACTACTCAAAGGAAGGTGTAGATAGAAATAAAGTATTATCATATGTCTCTCTCTCTCTCTCTCTCTCTCTCTCTCTCTCTCTCTCTCTCTCTCTCTCTGTCTCCACAAACACACACACACACACGCAGACACACACACACACACACACACACACACACACACACACAAACACCAGCCCACCCACCTGCACACTTTTTTTTTTGCACCACTATTAATAGCTGCAGTGTGTATGGGAAGACTAGCACCTCTAATATGAGAATTTCAGGACTGCTCAACCACTTTGGGGGTCTACTTGTTACCCAACTTTCACTTACTGTGACATGCAGTGTTCCCAGTAAAACTGTCTGGAAAGACAAACAGAACTGGGTTCAAGGGTACCAATAGGTCTCAAATCCTTGTCTACCCCAAGCATGTAAAGACTCCTCCGGACTTTTGTCTTGTCATTGGATTTTGGTGACTCTGGAAGAGAAAGTAGAGGATGACAACTTTGTATATCTTGTCTCCCTTAGTTCAATTCATACACAAATTAAGAAATGAGCCTGTGGTGTCATGGTCCTCTTCAAAAACAAAGGATAAAGAATAGCTAGTAGTTGCCCATTTCTACATTTGGTCATATCAGTTCCTGTGGTAGACTATTGGATCTGAAATCAGGAAAAACTGAATTCAAAAATTTCCTAGTTGTATTACCCTCAGCAAGTCATTTAACCACTAATTGCCTCAGTTTCCTAATCTATAAAATGGGGGGTTCTAATAACAATTTACATCTTAAGATTGTTGCGAGGTTAAAAAAAAGATATTTGTAAAATGCTTTGCAAACCTCACAGAACTATATAAAAGCTAGCTGTTGTTTTTATAATTATTATAAGAGTTCACAGACTAAATTACTTTCCTGGCTCTTTCTCACTGTTCCCCAGAAGCAATAATCCAAAACAAGGCAATTGACCTCAAAGCCACATTTTACCTCTGTTGTACATTGAGTCCTCTATTGCTGAAATATTTGTGGCAAGGAACCTACAAAGGTGCCACTCAAAGTAAACGGAATTTTGTCTTCACTGTTGGAAAGAGCATCTCTGTAAGGAATTTGGGCTCAGCAAAACAATTGTTTCTGACCCTGACAAAGTAAACCAGTGGCTATTTCAAAATGAATTTGTCCTTTCCAAAATCATTGATTATCTAAATTTTAACTTTGATTAGGCCTGATCCATAAAAAATGGAAAGGAGTGACAGTGAATGTTGTTTTCTCCTTTTAAGCCTACTAAGTAGGAGGTTCTTCCTATATAATCACAAATATTTTTGACAACCCTTGGTGACAGGGACTATGAAGACAAATAGGGAATTGTTTCAGCAATTCAAAATAGAATACAGGGATTAGATTACATAAATAGAGTTCAACAGGGGTTGCTATATTATCCCAAAGAGCAAATCCTTTAGGACTGTCGGACAACATGCATTTTCCCACAGAACTAGAGCACACATGACCCAGCTCCATGGAAGAGGCCTCATTCTAGTGGTTGGGGAGGATGGGAGGACTCTACTGATTACCCCATATTACATATATCTCAGAATTTTGAGTAAGAACCATCAGAAAACTACAAAGTAGCTAAGAGGGGAAAATGCCTTTCCCTTTTTGGCTTCTGGGAATTGAAGATTGGAGGTTTAAAAGGAATTGGAGCATTCCAAGGATCTGATTGTACTGAATGTTTCTTCTCTGACCAAATGGCCATATATAGATCAAACTGAAATGTCACCCTAGTTCTGAATTATATTAGAAATTCTTAGCTATGTATTCTGGCTGTGCAAAAACTTTTGGAATCACTTGTCTTTATCCTGTTTCTCCATGTCCTTATAGAGTGTTACACATTTACATTCATTCATCTTTCCAAAGTGTAGCAGCATTATGTACTCTGTGATCAGGGTACTAATGAAGAATAGAGCCTGGGTTTATATTGTAAAAGTGTTACCCAGAGTGATTAACTTGAATTACCTGCAATCAAAGATTTGGAGTTAGCTTAAATGTCCATGTATAATCTAAAACCCCAAACACTAGGTCTGGAAAGGAAAACAATACCATACCACAGAGAATCAATCCAGACCCAAACTGGTGAGTAGGAAACTAGAAATTGCTTTGACCTGCAAGAATTATAGCAATCTTCTCTACTAAAATTTAAAGAAAATAATCATTGCTTTAAAACTTGAAATTATCTCAGTGGTCATCTACTATAATACATTTTAATGAAGGGAAATACTTAATATTTGGCCAATGTGATTAGATCAACTGGAAAATATTCTATTGCATAAAAGGAATTTTGAATTTTAAAAGATAATCAAGTACTTATCAACTTGTTTCCCTTTCAATTCAATTTCAAAAATAAACCTATTTCACTTTTTCTGAAAATGGTTTAATCAGACATGGTCCTCTAAAAAGGCAGAATAGTAAGTAAATCTTTAGGCAGTGATTTAAGGGATGGTTCTCCTATTAAAAATAAATTGATTCCTTAAATTGACCCATTAGAAATTAAGTATGGAGATTAATTTTGGAGGAGGATAGCAAAAATGGCTGTTTCCACAGAAATCTTTTAAAAGACAAACATTCCTTGTAAAGACAGAATAAACCATAAATAAATTTTTGTCTGACTAGACTGAGATTAGAAAACCAGTCTCCCTCAGTTTCTTGAGGGAATGAGACACAGGTCAATTAACATTTGATGCAGAGAAAGAGGAAAGAATATATTTAGTCTTGGTTGAGGTGGACCATAGAAAGGCCTGAATGATGACTAGCTCCAGGGTCTAGAATATAATGTGGGACAAACAAACTTAAAAAAGTGTAAGGGTATTTTTAAAATTTTTATACCATCATATCTGGATTAATTTCTCTCTTCTGCCCCCCCCAAAAAAAGAATTTTTCTTTTATAACAAAGAAAAGCACTTAAGCCAAACCTAGAGAGAAAACAATAAGATAAACTAAGAAATGCAATATTCCTCACCACTAGTTCTCAATTCCCTTTTCAAAAGAAATGTTTTAACATAAATGTTGGTCATGGCAATTAAGCTTCTTTGGTTAATTTTTAGTATCGGTTTGAATTACATTACAGTCATATTGAAATATATTATTCTTTTGGTTCTATTTATCTCACACTCTTTTCATCTTGCTATGAATTTCTCATTTTTATATTTCTTAAGATGCAAGATTTCTTATTCATCTCTTTAAAATTGTTCAATCATCAACAGGTTTTCTGTTTTTAAATTTTTTTCCTATAATTATCATGTTTTATGATAATTATGAATGTTTTATTAAAATGCATTTCTCTCCTCTTATCTTCTTGAAATTTATACTCAAGGGTGAGATTGTTTAATGAAAGGACAAAACCATTGTAGTGACTTTTCTTGCTTAATTCCACATTGCTACCCAGAGTATTTAGATCAATTCATAGTTTCAACAACAGTATATTAGTGGACCTAATTTTCACCATTTCTGACTTTTCTATTTTTTTTGGGTTTTTTTTGTAAACACAAAATATAAATTTCTTTATGGAGCAAAAACAATAAAATTGTAGGAACATAAAAAGATAATACCTTTTTCTTTTAGGGTGGGGCAAGTTAAAATTTGATAACAGTCTATGTTATATCTTTGTCAAAAATATTTCCCAAAAGTTCATGAACATGTAATGATACATAGCTCATTTGCTGAAAACTGCTGCATCAGATAAGTTAGACAAAAGTTTGGTGCAGTAAACAGTGATCAAACAAAAAGAATGTTTAATAACAAAAACCAAACAAACTCTGGAAGGTAGATATTTTGTGTTTCAGTTGAAGTAACTGTTGAGGGCAAATTATGGAAACAAATGATTTTCATTCAAAGTATATATTCTGAACAAATATGTCCATGTGATATTTTTCCAGGTCTTTAAGACTCTACCAGGCCAGACCTTTTGCTGCTTTTGCTACCTTCACTTTATTTTTTCCTTTTCCCTGTCTTACCTTTAAATTGTTTCCTTTGTCACAGATGCATCCAAACTGGGTACTAGTCCATGTTCATCTAAAAAACTCTTTTCGCTTCTTTTGACATAAATTCCATTTTTGATTCACCCTCTTGATCTTTCCCCACACAGTTATGTTTCCTCTTTGATTTTTCCAAGTTCTACCCATGGTAACTATGTCTTTTACCTCTTCCATTAAAACATCACCATCTATTTTAAGTATACTTTTTAGGCAACAAAATTCCTTTGGTGCACTCTTCTTTCTCTTTTCTACAGGCATCTTCCCTTTCTACTTACTCCATAAGCTTTTTGCCATTTTTTCCTGGAACTTGTGGTCCTCGAAGCCCATGGGGAGAACTACTCTGACTTTTCTAATCTTTACCATTTGTTGGATAAGAAGCCAAACTTGAAGCTATTTTTAATTTCCTTTCTACTTATCTATACTAGCAAATATTTTTCCCTTCTGTGGCTGTTAATGATTATTTACATTTATTTTATACTATTATATTTTTTATACTTTAATAGTTGATTACATTTATTACACTATTAATTTTATTATATTACACATAAATAACTACATTAATAATTTATAACAATAATCATTTATCTTTTGGGAAGTCATATGTTTCTGTCAATTCTCTTTATAACTTGGATGTAGGCTATCTGAAATGCTTAATGCAAAAACATTTTTCCCTTTAACAATTTCTCTTTTTATATTTGTTACTTTCCTTTAAACTTCAGTAATTTCACAGTTTATTCTGGAATTGTCTCTGACCTTTAAAAATCATTACCTTTTCACACATGATGGATAAAGACTGAAAACTCTCTTCCTGTCCCTCTAACTCATCGATTTTAGCAAACCCAAGTTAACTGGCAATGATTAAACTAGAAACCTCATATCATTAACAATACAGAAAGATAAGAAAATGAAAAGAATCAAAGATCCATATTCAAAAGAAAAATTAGGAGTCACATCAAAAGAAATTACACATGTTAATTAGGGAGGCAGTATGATAAAAATAGAAAGAGTACTGGAAGTAGAGTCAGAGAACCTGAGTTCAAATCCTAGCTTTAATATTTATTCTATGTATAACCTCGGGAAAGATACTTAAAGTTTTTGGCCTCAGTTTCTAAATCTGAAAATTAAGATGATTGGAAAAGTCAGTCTCTAAGGTATCTTCTAAATCTGTTATCTTATTCTATGATTCAAATAATAGCTTTTGAAGAAGATAAAGGCATTATCTTAGAGTTAAGCCAGTTTATAGCATAGACAATAAAATATTTGTTATCTCAGTAATATGGGTATAAATAAATAAATATGTTTTATTTATGTCATCTGTGGACTAAAAAGTTAGAATGAACATCTCCATGTAAGAAGACATAATTTTGATTACGGGATAAAATTCCAAAATCTAACCCAGCACAGGTTTTCAGGATAAAGAAATGAACTTCAGAGAAAGGTACTAGGAGAAAGAGAAAATTGACTTCAAAACCTATTGTGATTTATTAAACTGGTTTTCTCTCTGATTTTGATTTGGATTCTTTTAACCTGTGATATTGAAATAAAGGGAGTAAGAAATTAGAATCATCAAACCTTAAAGTTTTATTCAATTAGCTAGAGGCAAATTCAATTTATTTTTTTAATCATTATTTTTAAGGTAAATCATCAATAATTTTGCCAGTGTTGTTAGAAACTATTTCTAGCATTTTATTTTTTAATTTTAATTTTGAAATGCATCTCATTTCACAGGGATGCTAACACTTTTCGATATATAATTCCATAACATTTATGGGAAAAAACTACATTTTCCTCCATAGCTTTATTCTGCTTAAAGTGAGAATAGATAGATCACTTTGCATTTTCATTTTTCCAACTGTGTTGGCATTGATGTTGACAGTCTTGTACTAAAAATGCTTTGCAATGGCCTTTTTCCAAATGGCAAAATGTCATGTTTGCCAAAATATGTAAATTAGAGATTTACATATCAGATAAAATTATAAAAATGTATTCCATGCAATTATTGTTTTGTACTTGCATGTATGAAATCACATTATGATTTCCCAAGTGCTTTCACGGACATTATCTTCTCAAAACCTTTTAATCTAATTTCTAAACCTTCCATTGGACTGAAAGGTTTCTTTCCCAAGTGACCTGTCACCTCTTAACTTCTAAAGCTAAAACCAATATCCCAGTCCACATTCTACTTGAATTGTCTGCAGCTTTTACCTCTGTTCACTACCCTGGTTTCCTGGACTTTCTAACTTAAGTTGGCACATTTCTGTTACTTTCCAGTATTCTTTGCTACCTTATCACCCTTCTCTTGTTCAATAAGTGTAAGCATTCTCCAAAACTTTGTTTTGGGACTTCTCTTTATTCTCTAAACTTATTCTGCCATGGATTCTGTTATTAACAGTTTGCAATGGCTCTCTCAGATCTCTATATCTAGTCATTATATCTCTCCTGAGCTCCAGTTCCATATTACCAATAGCTCCTAGAAATCTCCACCTTAATGTCTCAAACTATCAATCAGTCAATCAATAAACATTTATTAAGAACATCCAATGCTTAGAAAGAGAAAAAAGAATCCCACCCCTTTCAAGTAGCTCATAATCTAATGGTGGAAGATGAGACTTTAGCTAACCTTAAAAGAAATCAGATGAAGAGTGAGAAAGTTCTAGACATAGGGGATAGACATTCAGAAAAAGTACTCAAGAGTTGGGAGATGTGTCACCTATGAGGAAAGAAAACAAGATCAGAGCTACTGGATTGCAGAGTAAAATGAAAGAAGACTAGAAAAGTAGGAAGGGATCAGGTCATGAAGGGATTTAACACTCAAACACAATTTGTATTTTATTATGGAGATAATTCAAAGTCCCAGCAATTTATAAAATAGAGTGGAGAAGGGGAAAGGCAGGGATTTGGCACTTTAGAAAAATTAGGAAAATATTTTTTGCACCAGTAGTGGCTGTCATCCATAAATCAATCCTTCTCAATTCCAATTTAGAGAATTCCTAACTTCCTTCAAAGCACAATGTATGTCCCAAATCTTATAAGAATTTTTTCTTGATCTCCACTTAGAAAAATTAGGAAGATATACTTTGATGAGTGGGAAGACGAGGTACAACGACCAACCAACTGTAGTAATTCACGTAGAATAGTTTGTATCGATCGGTATGGAGAGAGGTCATCTCTTCATGTGAAACTAGAGAGAAGGAGTAAACAGTAGGAAATAAAAGATATCTGAGTGACATGAGATGGGGGATATGGGAGAAGAGGGAGCTCTCAGTGAATAACTTTTTTTTAAAAAATGTGAACTATGAGACAAGATTTTCAGCTCAAGAGGGTGCAGGAAGTGGGGGGGTATGAGAGGTTTGAGGAATATTTTTAAAAAATCTGGAAAAGCTGCAATGCTGAGTAAAATAATATTGTTTGTGATTTTTGCAAGGCAATAGCATTAAATGACTTGTCCAAGCTCACACAGCTAGGTAATTATTAAATGTCTGAGTCTCAAATTTGAACTCAGGTCCTCCTGAGCCCAGGGCTGGTGCTCTATCCACTGCACCACCTAGCTACCCTCAGTAAGAGGATTATAAAAGAATTTTCTTACTGTAGTGAAGACCCAGTCCAGCTCATATAACAAACTTAGAGTGCCCATTATTTCAACTCATTATATTTTTCCCAAATCCAACTCCCTTCTAAACTTGCAGCAGTAACAGCATAGCCACAGAAGCAGCAGCAGCATGCTGTTAACATTTTGCAATAATCAGCTATGACAGACTTGGTTCTTCTCAGCAATGCAATGATCCAAGGCAATTCCAAAAGACTTGTGATGGAAAATACTATACACATACAGAGGAAGAACTTTGGGATCTTAATGCAGCTTGAATAATACCCTTTTCACTTTATTTTTTGGGGTTTTTTTTCCATGTTCTGATTCTTCTTTTACAACATGAGTTATGTGGAAATGTGTTTAACATGACTGCAAATGTATAATGTATATAAGATTGCTTACTGCCTTGGAAAGGGGGAGAGAAGAGAAGGGAGAATTCAAAATCTTATAAAAATGCATTTTGAAAACTAACTTTACATGTAATTGGAAAAAAATAAAATACTATTAAATGAGCAAAAATGATGCTGTTGTTCCTCACTCATTTCAGTAGTGTCTGACTCTTCATTATCCCATTTGGGATTTTCTTGGCAAGAATAATGGAATGGTTTTCCATTTCTTTCTCCAGCTCATTTTACAGATGAGGAAACTGAGATAATTAAGGTTAATTGACTTGCTCAGGCTTGTGAATATCTGGGGTTATATTTGAAATCAAATCTTCCTGACTCAAGGCCTGGTGCTTTATTCACTATGCCACTTAACTGCTCCAATAATAATAATAATTATCAGCATGTATATAGACCAAGCACTGTGCTAAGTATTTTACAAATATGTCATTTGATCTTTATAACCCTGGGAGGCATATGCTACTAGTATTTTCATTTTTTAAATGAAAGAAACTGAAGTAAACCATTCAAGAGGTTTGCCCAGGGTCATACATCTAGTAAATGCCCAAAGCTAAATTTGAACTCAGATCTTCTTTGTCTCCAGGCTCAGCATTCTGTCCTCTTTGCCACCTAGCTGCCCATGTCTCTTGAAGTCAGCACTAGTCAACCTGGTTAACAAACTTAGAATTATCTTTGTCTCTTCCTTCTCCCTAAATCTGAGTTTTATAGCACTCATTCCTTTCTCTCTGTTTATACATCTTTATGGTCCTTTGCCTTCATTCTCTCTCCAATCCATTCACTATAGAACTACTAAAATGGTATTCCTAATTCACAGAATTCACCATATCATAATCTTTATTCCAAACCCATAAATTGTTCCTTGACTCTAGGATAAAGTACAAATCCAAAGCCTGGAATTTAAAACCCTCTACAATCTAACTGCCACCTACCTTTCCATTATTATTTAATGTTACTTTATTTTCCATTCAAAATTGAAATACTACATGACCTTTATGCATTATTTATTTCCATGCTTTATTTTCCTTTCCAAATTGAAAAACTACATGATCTTTATGTGATCTCTGAACTCCATATTTTTTGTACCAGTGGTGGCTGTCAGCCACAAATCAATCCTTCTCAATTCCTATTCAGAGAATTCCTAACTTACTTCAAAGTACAATGTATGTCCCAAATCTTATAAGAGTTTTTTCATGATCTCCAGTTGTTCACTCCATCTTTGAAATGGCATTGGATAACTTTGCATACACTTTTTAATTCACTTATTATGCTCTTCCAAGAAAATATAAGCTTGAAGAAGGGAGGGGAACAGGTATGATTTTCTTTTTCACTTTATACCCTGTAAGGGGCTGTTGTGTGTTGGAGTGTTGTATGCTTTCATCAACTGGTGTCCTCGAGCACCAGAGCCTTATTTTACTGGTTGATTGTATAGCGCCATGGGAATGGGAGTGGACCAGGGACTGGTGAGGATATTTAAGCACTTGTATTTGGTTTAATAAATGGAGTACTTGGAGAACTAGGAGTACTTTAAGGAGAACTTCTCATGCTTGTCTTCCTTGTCTCCCTTGTCCCCTGCCCCTTCAGCATTCACCTGGGTAAGGATAAGCTAGCCAGTGGGAACCTAACCCATCCTGAGCAATTAGTCTAACTGGAACATAACAATACCCTAGCCCCCATCCATATTAATGTATGGAGTCCCCACATTAGGAGTAGCTGAGCAATGAAATCATCAGTTCAAATATAGCCCTCCTCATCTTCCAAATCCCTAAGTCACATAGCCATGTAACTTCAAAATTTTTTCTTGATTCTTCCCTCTACTTCACCTGCAATGACAAATGCTGTCATTTTTCTTTCTCAGTTTCTTTCTTCTTTTTGGCAGTCACGCTTCTACAGCATCTCCCCACCCCTATTCATCACCACTCCTCTGTGTTATTATAACAGCCTCAGAACTTGACCAAGTATCTCCAATCTTTTCCCTTTTCAATTCATCCTTCACAAAGATATCAAAGAAGTACTAAAAAGTGAAAGCTGACCATATCATTCCTCTGCTCCAAAATATATCTCCTATATATATTTTTCAAAGTACACTATAGTATGGTTCCCACCATCTTTTTAAACTAATTTCCTTTCCCTTTGCAAACTCTGTGCTACCACTAGTGAAATTGGATTAGCTTTCCTCTTCCCTCTTCCATATCTGGAATATACATCTCTCCTTCAATCCCACTTCCATCTCTGCACATTGAAATCTCCTCCTTCAGGATCCAGTTTAATTATTACCTTCTCCATGAAGCCATCACTCAGACCCCCAGCTTGAAATAATTCCTTCCTCGTCATACCACTTTTCTCTTTATAATCCATCTAACCATGCTATAATTAGAATTATAGTTATTCGTGTAAGTTTGTTATTCTTTGTCTTCCTTATATGTGTGTGTTTACATGTGCAGACATACATACATACAGACATATAGACATGCCAATATATCCATTGACTAGCACAATGTAGAATAAACAGTTATTTAAATGGGATTCATCCTCTAGGTAAAAGTACAGCAATCCAATGTCATGGTACAGGGACTTTGATATTATAAAAGCAATATTTTAAGAATATTAATCAGGTAATATGCAAGAAGTATTGAGGCAAGAGAAACTCAAGTCAGGATGGTGATTAAGAAGCATGTTTCAATAATCTAAGGAAGAAGTAATAAGATTTTTATCTAGGGTGGTGACTATGAGGATGCAAGAGAAGAGATTAAAAAAGATAAAAGAATTAAGAGGAATTGGACCACTGGCAGAATTGTTGTACCATTAATGGAGACAGGGAAAGAAGAAGCAAAAAGCTTTGTTTTGTGGAAAGTGGATAAGGATGGCATCAAAAGCAAAAGCAGAAGGTATATTTAATGTAATTTAATTCTCTGAGAGGAAAGAGACGATGTATGAAGAGCCAGATATATGTTAAGAGAAAAAGGAAAATGGCCCTGATTTTTTTTTGTCAATAAACAAGCATTTCTTTAGCTCTTAGTATTTTCTGTACATTGTGCTAAGGACTGGGACTATAAATACAAGCAGAAAAAAGACTGCCTACACTGAAAGAGCTTACATGCTACTGAGGGAAGACTATACATAAAAGGAAAAGGAAAATAGGGAAATAGAAGGTTCTAAGTGCTGGAAATGGAAAAGAAATTATTGAATGAAACCTAGAACAGAATAAAAAATATGTCTGGTCTGGGTCCCTCCCTTTAATGGAGATTTTGATAGATCCTTCCAAATCAGAGAGAGGCCCAAGAGATTACTTCCAAAATGGGATGTACAGAACTGGATTAATCTTTCAGAATTAAGTCATTTCGGGGGGATGGTAGAGATAGCCTAGAAAGTCATAAAGAGAAAGACCCTACAAAAAAATGAAGACTAGATCATCTTCTGAAAGTGAGCATTGGGGAATTGGTCAAATAGCGAGAGTGTGAAAGAATTAATGTGTGGAGTGTGCTTGGGAATCAACACATGACTTTATCTTTTTCTAATTAGGCCTACAAAGAATATCTTTTATGACTATTGAATTTTTTCATGTAGCTACCAGTGCCAACCATAGAAGAAACTGGGGAAAAGCAATTCTACTTAATTCAACATAACATAATTGTGAACTAAAAGTCTGAAAAGACTTTATATTTTGGCTGGCCATAAATGCATATGAAGTCAAGAATATAGCTAAACTGGTATGAAAGATAAAACCTTGTGCTTTGGATTTAGTCATCTTTCAATGTTCTTCCCAAACTACAAGGGATAACAGAAAGGGTTTGAAAACTATAAAATCATGGGACTAAGGAATCTCAGAGTTGCTCTTGACAGTATTGGTTGAATAGCCTTATCATAGATGATGGAGTTGGAGTCTACCCTTCTGAGATCTACAATCTGGATGTTCTTCCTAAGCTAGAGGGCAGGAAGTTCAGTTTAAGTAAAAGATTAAGCCTGATAGTATTTGCCAGTTAGAAGGACTTTGCTCTATGGCTTAACAGGTTTGCTGCCTGGGGCAAAGAAACTCTCCCTAGGAATTGAAGGGTCTAGCCAAAATTTTTTGGGGGGGGGGGAATTGTAAAATTTTCTTCCCTCCCCACGATCAAGGAAAATTGTTGCCTGTCTTATGACTGAAGCAAGAGACTTTTCTAAAAAAAAAAAACCTATAAAAAAGATATTGACCTTGAATTAAAGAGTATAACAGAACCCCATCTTCCCTTGAGGAAGAAATAGTAGTATAAGAAAAGACTTCAGGGGCAGCTAGGTGGTGTAGTGGATAAAGCACCAGCCTTGGAGTCAGGAGTACCTGGGTTCAAATCCGGTCTCAGACACTTAACAATTACCTAGCTGTGTGGCCTTGGGCAAGCCACTTAACCCCATTTGCCTTGCAAAAAAAAAAAAAGGGAAAAAAAGACTTCAGCAAAGTCCGGAAGATAATAGCATAAGAAAATTTCCTACCATAAAATCACCAGACTGACAGTGACTGATAGAGACAGTTTCTAGTAGAAACTACAAATTTAGGAGAGCAGGGTCCACCAGGGCCTAAATCCATCAGGACAGCATCTAGGGGAGACTAAATATCGAAGTATGACCAATAAGAAGCAAGGCTGTCACACATCATGATGACATCTTTAGAAGTTATAAATTGCCTATAGTACAGAGGCTTGAGATGCTCCTTCAATTTAAATGTGACCTACATATACCCAAGTCTGTTTCTCTATACAAGTTTCCTATGTATATCCTTTCTTTCCTATGACTATGTATATTTATAGGAAAGTATATCTGATATTTTTGGAGGATATAATTTGTTGCCCTTGTCTTACTAAACCATTTCATTAAATGTTTTTGCTATAAACTATTTTTCTCTCCTCTGACTGACTATTAAACATAAGCAAAGAGTTAAAAGGTTATAGGTTATGATTTTAGTGGATTCAGACTGACAAAGTATATGAAGTAAGGTTCTCTGGAGGACCTAGTCATTGTGAAGGAAGGGGACTCAGCAAGTATAATAAAAATTTTAAGTAAAACTGCTTAAACTAAAGTATTTCTCAATTGTAATTGCTGGAGTATACAATTTGGATTCTGGTTAATAAAGCAATTTACAATTATTTTCAACAAAGATAACTGCATTTTAATGTTTAAATTTAAAGATTATTATCAAATGACTTCATAACCCTGGAAAATGGACTCTGACTTAACTGGTGATGACAGATGCTGTTGTTCTTTCTCAGGCTATTTCTGCTTTTATTCATTCACATCATTTCCATTTGATTCAAGTACTGAAACTTCAAGCACTGCAGTTTTTGAAAAATAGTTCAATTTTTCAGGTGGTTAAAGAAATAAAAATGCATTCTTATGCATGAAAATTTCCAATGTGCTCATTATTCTGAAGAATACATCATGTGAAGAGGTACTAGATTCCTTGCTGGTAACCTGGGAGCTACCTGGTCTGATGGATTAAGTTTACCTATGGATCAGAACTGTGGTCTCTCTGGAGTTGTTAGGAGCCCTAATACTGAGATTATTTCTCCTCCCTTTCATCTCATTTCAAACATTTTTAATGTATTCTGGCTAAATGGGATAGTTCTTTACAAAATACATTTCCAAGGAACCAAGATTGTTAGTAGGCAGTGTTGATAAAGAGGAGAGAGTTTGGGAATCAGAGTTCTTGGGTTGAAATCCAGTTCTGTTTATTTCCTGTGAATTCTTTTCTAGATGACACCAAATGCATGGAGTATCAGATTTGCAGTTACTTTCATCAGACAATTGTTATTTTTGTAACCTTGGACAAATCACTTAACAGCTCTGTACCTCAGTTTTCTGCATCTGTCAAATGGGAATAATGATAGCACTTACTTCCCTGGGTGGTTATGAAGATCAAATGAGATTATATATATAAATAACTTTGTAATATTAATGTTATTTATTATTGATCTTATTAATATTAATCATTATTATTAAACTCTGGTATTCAATTTCCTTATCTGAAAAATGAGAACAAATGGAATTATGTAACTAAGGTTCCTTTCAGCTCTAAATCATATTACATTTTGTAGTATAAAAGAAAATCATTATATGTACTAGTTGGCCATAGATATGAAGAAATAGTACCTATAATAGGTCAGATTAGTAAATAAAATATCCTTATGCTTTAAATGCTTCCACACCTTCTCAAATCTTTTTTTGACCTTAGTTTTCTTTTTTAAATTGTTGTCATCCTTGAGTCATTTCTGACTCCTTGTGACCACATTTGAGGTTTTTTGTCTGTATTAAATATGCTTACAGATTAGTCATTTTCTTTTTTGTTTTGTTTTGTTTTTTCTTTTTTTAATTTAATTTTTTCAATCTATATGAACATGTATATTTTCAAATTACAAAATTTCCTTCCATCCTCCCTTTCCACCCCACTCCCCTCAGCATCAAACAGTCAGGTTAACATTGTACATACATATTTTTGATAAAGATGTTTACAGATTAGTCATTTTCAGTATGAGGGATTAAGATTAAGGGACAGAGATACATAAGAGGTAATTTTTTATAAAGTGTTAACAGATTCTGAAGAGTTTTTTTTGGTTTGATTTTTTTTTTCTTTTGAGGAAGCTTAGGTGGCACAATGGATAGAGCACCAAACCTGGAGTCAGGAGGACCTTAGTTCAAATATGGCCTCAGACACTTAATAATCGACTAGCGGTGTGACCTTGGGTAAATCACTTAACCCCATTGCCGTAAGTAAATAAAAAAAATTTAAAACACCTAGATTTTGTTTTGTTTAGTTTTTCTTCCTCTGGTTGGGGACAACATTATCCAGAGCTGGTCTGATCTAATATGGTTGTCCTAGCTGTCTGAGAGGAGCTGCTTCCATCAAGGTTGATCATTTCACAATGTTCATGTTAATGTGTACCTTGTTCTCTTGGTTCACATTTGAGGTTTTGTTGGCAAAGATGCTGGAGTGATTTGTTATTTCCTTCTCCAGCTTATTTTACAAATGAGCAAACTGAGTCAAACATAACTTGTCCAAGGTCACATAGTTAGTAAATAT